>NW_012028707.1:185746-189162 GCF_000956235.1 Wasmannia auropunctata | reverse complement strand
CCACATAATTCATCTTTAAGACGAGCCCAGAAAGAAGTCTATATCTTTATTTTTCTGGAAGATATGAATTTTTAAACATTGGAGAAAAGAAGCTTCAACGCAGGAAACACGGCAATTTTAAGATAGGATACTTTCAGCATTTTTTTAAACTTATTATAATTCGGAGAATAAAACTAAGCGACATGAATAGTATTTTTATATGCACATTTATTTGTTATCTTATTCCATTCCCTGAAATATATATGGATTATCTTATGTAGCAATGAGAAATAATTCTAAAGCAAATACTTCTTAAATATAGACCAATTTATTTCCTTAACAAAATATATTTATTTTACACGTTTATAAAAATCTAAAATTTGTAAATATAATATACAAATAGTATATTTTAAATTTATATAAATTTATGTAAAATGCACACCTTCTGCATTGAATGCATGTAAAAGGCTGATGAAGTCATCTATGTCCATAGTCCTAGCTCGTTTATTCTTAGCATCGGCTTTTTCCAGTATATGATTTGTCAATTGCTTAATATCAAAATTATCAGGTACAATCTATAAATATGTGTCAATTAATGTAAAGTATGCTAACAAATATTCTAATATAAAAAAAGCATTTATATTTCTATGTTTAATATCATAATTTATCTTAATATATCAAATTTACCTTGTTGTTCAAACTACAATGAATCTTATAATTTTTCTCTAACATAGTGATAACTGTGGTTTGTTTGAAAGCTGCGGATAGTGTTTTATTTTTTCTCATGAAAGCGATCCGTGTCAGACCATCCCATTCTTGATAATTAATTGGAGGTGGTGGATTTCTTGGCTCAATTCTAACTACGTTCGACTCTACCTTAGGTGGAGGTCTAAAATTATTCTTTCCAACTTTCATTAACATATCTACTCGTGCCAACAATTGTGTGTTGATGCTTAAACGACAATATAATTTGTCGCCAGGTTTGGCCACTAAGCGTTCTGCAAATTCTCTTTGAAACATAAGTACAGCACATCTGAAAAAAAAAAAGTTTACTTTATTTCCACTTGCCTCATTTACATATTAAAAATACTAGGTCTACTTAAAATTATCACAATATATTTTTCTTAATACTATATAATTAAGAAATCAAGTATATAAGTTTATATATATATATATATATATATAAACTTATATACTTGATTCTATTCTGAGAATATAGATTTATAAATTTCTTAATTATATAGTATTAAGAAAAATATATTGTGATAATTTTAAGTAGACCTAGTATTTTTAATATGTAAATGAGGCAAGTGGAAATAAAGTAAACATTTTATACATATATATATATATATATGTCTGTATGTATGTATATATGTATGTCAGAATAAGTAATTTATTGCTCTGTATAAGAGCAACACTGACATAACCGACAGCTTTGATTTCAATTTTCACCTCATATTTGCTTTGGTTTTATAATTAAAAAAGTAAAGGTTAGGCTACAAGTAAAGAAGTATAAAGTGAATGATAATCCATTCTTTGGAAATCTATATTACATTTACCAAGATCTCTGTCAGAATATTTTTCACAAATATATAATTACCTGAATAGTGGTCTATGTGAAAGTAATTTAAATACTAATGGTGATGATATCTGGTATGGGATGTTAGCAACACATAAATCAAAAAACGGTAGATCTGATTTTAAGACATCTCCATACACTATTTGTAACTTTGATTGATGTAAAGTTCCTTGAACACGCTTTTGTAATTCTGCCACCATTCTTGGATCAATTTCACATGCTATTACTTTCTTTGCTTTCTCAAGCATTTTTACAGTCATATTGCCCGTACCAGGACCAATTTCTAGTACAACATCGGTCGGCCTAAGAGCAGCTTTTTCAACCATATTTTGAATAATTAAAGGATTTTTCAGTATATGCTGACCTTTATCCTTATTAAATAAAATTCCTATAAAAAACCAATATATTTCTTACAATATCTTATCACATGATACATGTGAATGATTATTACATATTAGCTTTTGTACTACGTAATATGCATTAGCTTTGTAAATATATAGGTATATATAAAATATTAAAAAATATGTACCTTGTCTTGCCACTTCCGTGTGGACGCGAGAAGTAATTTGCGTGCGAATTTTCGGCATTATGTTTGATTAGAAATGAAAGATTTGAATTATTATTAATGATTCGATAACCATGTGGTCCACCACAGTCCACCACACTACCACATGTGCAAATAACTTTATAATCACAAATGTCTGCAGTACAGACATCTGTGAGTATAATTCATAGGCTGCATTTGGTTTAGCATAGGTTAGTTAGGTTAGGGAGGATTCACATGGATTCACACATTGAGCGGAAAGGCAGAAAACCAATCTTTCTACATCAGAAGAAGAAAGATAAACTGAATTAGTGTAGCCAGTTCAGCTATAAAAAACAAACCTTATAAGTGCAGGAGAATAATCAATAAAATAAAATATAAATCTCCGCTAAGTGGGGTTTAAATCTTCGCTAAGTGGGGTTTGAGTCTCCGCTAAGTGGGATATTCGAATGCGCGCGCGCTATTCGAATATACATATGTTGTATATCTCACTTAGCGGAGACTCAAACCCCACTTAGCGAAGATTCGAACCTCATTTAGCGGAGACTCGAATTAGTCGAATTGCATTTATATTTATAGTGCGGAGATTCAAACTCCACTTAGCGGAGACTCAAACCCCACTTAGCGGAGACTCGAACCCCACTTAGATTGTCTTCTCTCTGCCTGCGCACACTGGACACGGAAATGCTGCAGCTTGCGAGTCTTATGACCTGGCATAGGACATATTGTAGATTTTATAGAACTTGACGTATAGGTTACGTCAAGTTGGTTCTACTAAGGCATATAAATATAATTAATGTATATGTATATGTATATGTACTACATACATACGTAGTGCTCTAGTTCTACATTAATTGTATCGCAGCGTTATAATAACTACAAAAATGTATGTTTTATGTATCGTTTTGAATTCCATAAGACGTTTTTGAAAATTTAAAACTTTAATAAACATCTTATTAATAATTTAATAGGATACAATGTTCTCTATTATAATGTTCTCTGGATAAATTTCAAAATAGAGAAAAAAAATTCGCTCTCACAATGACTCAATTATATAGAGATAAGAATCTATAACTTAAATTACATGAAACTTATTAGTAAATATATGAAATATATTTAAAATTAATCAAGATTCTCTTTCTCTAGCTTTTATATTATATATATTTAGAAACTAAATGAATGAAATTGATATATATTATAAATATAAATATCCTTTCCTAAATTTATTACTTGTCAAATATTGATTTCTATAAAAAAAATTCTCTCTCTCTCTCTTTATATACATATATATATATATATATATATATATAATAT
>NW_012028707.1:154217-185726 GCF_000956235.1 Wasmannia auropunctata | reverse complement strand
TATAATTAATTTAAAAAAAATGTTTATAAACTTATCATTGAATATTTATTCAATTAAAAGTAAATACTAATAATTTGAAAATTAATTAATAAGTGAGATAATTACCCTATATTATATTTTATTTCGAAAAAATAAATATATATGAATAAAAACATGTAATAGCATAATGCCTCAACCAGCAGCAATGTTTTTTTAAATATTTATTTAATATTATTCGCCGCTGTTTCGGACTAACGTTCCTTTTTTTTATGATCAAATGGCAAGATTCCCGCGCGAGGTACTTACCACTTATTTCTAAAGAGTATCATCTAAAAAAAATATATATATATGTGTATATATATATATATATATATATATATATATATATGTATAAAACAATTAAAAAACATTGTCTGATGATTAAGGCATTTCAAGCAATATTATTACCTAATAGAATAGCCCGATAAAATTATTACATATAATGCCACGATCGAAATAAAAATATGACAAAAATAATTTATCGTAAGCAATTTGTGAAAGCAAAATTTACAATGCGTTTGATATCGAACAATTTAAAAATAATTACTGTTTTTTATTCAACTTATAAAAGAGACTTATCGTCAGAATAGTGTGCAATTGAAAGACTGGTCAATAGGTCTGGGCCACTTTGTATAGCCATGCTGAAACTTACGTACATAGAAAGTCTACCACAGTGTCGAACAGCTGTGTAGAGATTAAATCGACTAAATGACTCGCTTAAACATTAATCATGAGTAACCGACCGTGAAAGGTGCTCGCTTTCTGACTTGAAGAATGATGTGCGGCTTATCCCACGACGATCCCGCAGGGATCTTTTTCGGTGATGTAAATGTAAATCAAGAACATAATACGATGCGTGATTCATAACTCAATAATTTATTCCTATTACATTTAATTCTACAGTACTTCTCAGAGAGTTACTGTCGACGTTCATAATGCATCGCGTCGGATTCTCATGTAAAACAAAACGACAATGATGACGAATTTCGTATAATTAACGTTCTTATAGATATCGTAATACATTTTCGACTTACGTTCGACAAATGTATGTAAGTGTAAATCGCTGAGAATATAATCGCAGATTGTTAGATTAATTATACAAAAATTTTGGTCTTGTAATAATATGATCCCATTCTAATTTATTTTCAGTTTTATTATTTGTGTTATTTCTTAACTCAATCAAACATTATCTATCTGTATATCATCTGAATAAAGAGAAATAATTGATTGATTAATCAAATCGACATACAGACGTTCATAACATAGCGTTGATAGTAATGATAGCTTATGCTACCTATAGACACAATTAGTATTAATTAGAATATCCGAGAAGTCTCAACTTTAGTTTGTTCAATTCTTTGATAAATCTCGAATTAACTTGTTCTTAAGATAAATATTGAACATTTTTTCTAATGATAGCAATTTTTTATAATATTAAATTTTAAACATCATAACAATTGAACTTGTGATTAAAATTTTGGAATAAAAAAGTCCATTACTTGTCCATTTTAATAAGTAAATAATATCGTTTTGTCATAATTCACAAATCATATTGATGTGGTTCAGCATTTTAATTCGAGATTTTTAATTAATCCAAGAATTAATTATTAAAAGTAAATTCTAGAATTCTAAAATATCGTATATTACACGCCTATTAACAAGTTACTTAAACGCAATATATAGCCTAAAAGAAAAAATGTTATAGGAGCAAAATAATTATAACAATCTTCAATTTAGTTAAATAATTAAAATTTTGTTGTCGGCATATTTGAGAGCTCTACTCCAACTGAGATAACAACAAATAAAGTATCGAGACAATATATATGTATATATACACACATACATATATCTGTATATAAAATTTATGAAACAATAACAAATACGAATAAAACAAACGACAAAAAGCAAGAGCACAGAACTTGTGCATAAAAATTTTTCGAAATATACATCCTTAATACAATCCCTTCATACATTATGGCCTTCTTCAGGTTTTCTTCAGGCGAAAAATGTAATATCAATTCATCGTTTCAATAATTCATTCCGCCAGTAGTTGACATATGTTCTGCAATTACGGGAGACGGGCGTCTAATTGCATATTACGTCAACTACTATTAGCAGAATAAATTATTGAAATTGTGAATTAATGTAACATTTTTTACTGAAGAAAATCTGAAGGAGGTACAAAACGTATAAAGGAATTGTACATTTGTCACATGATTTAATATATTTCGAAGAATTTTTTTGCATTATTGATTTTTATCGCCTGTCTTATTCATCTTTGTTATCGTTTTAAAATTAACAGACATATTATATATTATTATAAAATTTATATACATAACGTTATGTGTGTACATACATTTTTCATAAAATAAATAAAACTTTATATATACGGTTTGACGTGATTCTCTATTATTACTGAATACTTTCAATTAAACTATGACGGATTACCGTCGTACACTTAATTAGAACTTTAAAGCACCATATACCATGTATAATATTCGACTATTTTAATTAAATAATACATTTCGAGATTATGACTACGTATACATCTTCAATGATAATCGTGTGTTGCCATAAGTAAAAAGTCGTATAGAAAGTTGAGACTTATAGCAACGATTCCTCAGTATATAAGAATCTCCCTTCTATTAATTAACTATATTTAAAAAAATGTCTAGCAATAAATTGAAAGTAAAAAAAGATACTTCTTTACAAAAATCAGATGAATTGAAAAGAATTAGTACGAATTCATTTCGTAGATTGTGACAATTAGAATCCTAATTGTCAGAATCAGGGAATGAAATCTCTGATTTCTTTAATCTTGAATTTTCTCTTACCTTTATCTAAATCCATATCCATTACATAATTATCGTAAAAAATAAATTCTAGAAATAAAAAAGAAATAAATTTTATGTAAATTTTTTTCGTTAAAAATTTTTCGTTAAAGTATACTAACAAAAGAAAGAAATGGAATAAAATTTGAAAAATTAAGCAAAATTAGTATCTCTATCATGCCGAAGTTTAAGAAGTATTTATTGTCACATAAATATAATTGATCTCAATAGACTTTAATCTATCTAGAATGCAAGATAATAAAGTCTTAGGATGAATAGTCCTAAAACATTGTAAAGTAAACGAGTAAAAACTTTACACTAAATAATTCGTGTTAGTTATCGTAGATAATCCGCGTTACATCGTAATACGTTTATAGGGTGACATTGAGATCGATTTCAATCTTAAGCATTATTGACATCTCTTTCCGAGTCTCTTTTACAAGCCGAATGCACCCTAACGGCTGCGATTCTACGATCTATCTGCTTTGCAGATGGCTCTGGCGAAGATATTTTAGCTATAGAGAAATTTTCGGTCATCTTTTCGATGTATATTCGAAAATTTCTTGACTATATACCAAACATATATCAATTATCGCAACAGACGAACTATTACAATATTAGAATGAAGAACAATATAAGCTCTAATTGTAAGTAATAAAAATACATATTAATGTAATACAAAATTGTACTTCCCCGATCACCGCGAGTTTCTGTTACTCATAATTTAATAGAATACTCATGTAAAAGATGATCGGTTTATATTACGCTAAAAGGATTGAAAGCACCTGTCGATCTGTCGATTAAAAATAAATATATCAATAAAAAAAATAAATACATCGTTATTATCTAAAACTCTGTAAATATCAGCTACAAAAATAACGTATTCCTCTTCATTTCCATTTACAAACTGATTCTTCGCAAGACATTCTGATCTTTCGTTAACTAGTCACGAAAGGCACCACACAAACATAGGCTTTCTAGAAACACACATCTATTTTTTGAACGCTATTAAAAGCTAAAAGATAAAGGCATAATAAAGTAAAAGAAAAATTATCGCTCCTCGCTGCAACGGAAGTATACCATATACGACACATTAGACGTTCGCATAATAGATCACACAAAGCTCAACGAAAGACAGAAATTTTATTCGCAAGCTTTAGCTACATTGCACTCTATTTTTTCTGTTCTTCTCTTTCTCACGATCCGTACACAGTATCGACGAGACTCAAATAATTTATATAATAATGAGAAGAAAATACAACGGAAATGCTGTAGTCGAGAAACAGTTCCAAAATAGTAAGGTGATTTACTGTCTTGGAATTAGAAAAGTATTTCTTGAGGATTTAGAACTCGTTGAGCGCTAAAAATGCTCGGCTGAAGAAGGATACGCCGATAGACATGTTCGAAGAGAGATTAATAAATCTAATCTCAACGTTTCATGAGAAATCTAGGGATCTTTTTAACTTCCCGAGAACAACTAGAAAACAATTAGGGCCTTGTTGCAGTCAGCATGCGAAGAGCGAACTCGTTAGGTCAACAACTGCGATTACCAGTGCCATTATTCACCTGTGTGCCGCCGGTGACGCCAGTCTCCGCTTCGTAATCGGCAGTTCTGTGCTTCTCCATGGAAGAACGTTTCTCTTTCTCTTCTTTGAAGAGATCTGCCACGCAGTGTGTCTAAGAAAACACCATAAAGATCTCTCACACATTGCATAGACCTCTATACATTGATCTCTATACCTCTATCTCGATTAATTATTTATATGTGGATATTATAAAAGAGTTTGACATCTAATCAGATTTTTAGAGAAAAACAATCATAATAAAATTAATTTATAACAAAAGGAATTTTTGATCAAAAAAATTTTCATATTTATGTTTATTACTAAATATCTTAAAATATTCTAACATTTAAACTATACAATTATCTTACATTTTGTAGTCGAAATAATAATATATATATATATATATATATTCAAATATTTTTCGTAACTCATCCAATTTCTTATTTTTCTAGAAGATTAAGTTTTAAAAGTAATAATAAAATAAATAAAATCATATATTTCAAAATTATTTCTTGCGATTAATATCTTATAAAAGTTGAATAATTGATCGGATAATGCTTACCACTACTAGAGCGCTGATTATACCGAGGGCAGATCCAGCGAGAACATCACTCCAATGATGTTTATAATTGGAAATTCGTGTCATTGCGGTAAACCACGCCGTGAGCAAGCATAAAAGTTGAAGGAAGTGTCTAAGCAGCTTACTACCCTTCCACTTCATTCTCAGTTGTAGATACATCTGAATAAAATTATGCCAAAATTAATTATACCAAAACATTATCAATTTTATAAATTAAAAACTTGATCAAATTACAGCAGATAAAGTTTTGATTAAATGAAAAAAAAAATCAACTGAAACTTTTTTAAATGCTATCTTGTTATCGATATAAAACAATAACATGTATATGTATAAATCACAAACAGAAAATTTTAGAGTGCGAAAGGAAAACTTAAACAATTGAACAAATAATTTGGTAACTTGCATTTTTTATTTGTTTATTAGAATATCCACAGCGATATAAAATCAAATTATTCAAAGTAATTCACGATTGAAAATTTAACGTTCGAGATACAATTATTATTTTCGTAATCACAGATATGATTATCGCATTGAGTTAGCTTTGTAAGGAATTAACATGGGGATCGAATTCAGCGTAATCAATGCTTCACGTATATTAAATTATGTAAATTGGTGTTTGCGGCCGAAGATTCTAAAGACCGTCCGTGGACCAACACACTCGTTTAGGTCCGTTGAATAATTACGATCCGGCTCACACAAATTGTAAATCAATGCAACACTTGCGTAACGTAAGGACTACTTACCGCAAGATAGATCATGGTGTAGGCCGAGAAGGACGAGTGACCGGAGGGAAACGATAATCTGAAATGATTGATCGTGTCGGGTCAAATAAATTCCACTTATCAATATCGAAGTATGCAATGGAGAGTGGGAAAAAATTCTTTCCTCTTCTTCACTCTCTTTTCGCGATCATCGCGTATGCACGTAAGTGTATATGTGCATCCCTCCCCCCTGCTCTCTCTTTCCCTATTAATTTTATCGCGGCATTTAATTCCGGGGCATGTATAGCGTGCCGATTACGATCGACGAGACAGTGAAGAGCCGCGAGCAACGAAGAATATACAAAGAAGAGGAGAGAAACCGAGCCGCAAAAAAAAAACATAAAAAAGGCGCAAAAAAGACTCAATATACTTGTATCTTTCTCTTGCCTTCCCCTTTGTCTCTGTTTCATCCACGAGACTCGTTCGATTATAAAAAAGAATTTGGACGGAGCATCAGATAAATTAGGAGCTGCAGTTCGCTATTCGGCAGCGGTTGTTGATTTCATATATACTCAAAATTATGATAGTTATATCAATCCTTGGATGCATAAAAATGCATAAAAAAATTTTAAAACTTTACAATATTTACATTTTTATTTACATTCCTCCTATATAATTGAAAGATTAATTTCCTCTTAAATTCTTTTAGATAATTTTTATGAAAACCTTAAGGCGCTATTTTCTGACAGAATCCAATTTAAAATTATTCATCTGCTATTTTTTTCTGCGAATTATAAAAAAATTTATTTAAAAAATGTATATCCCAAATTTAATTAGATGGTAACCTCTGTCAGGGAATTCGTCGTTAAAGTTAAGATTCCGGAATTGTATTCTATCACGAATTACACACCTCTCAACGCGCTAACTTAAATCCAAAAACATAACGAAAGAGTTACATTATGAACGAATAAAAAAGTTCTTTCTATCGTTCTTGTAAAATGTGTACACGTTTATGTAAATTATGTATCTTGAGAACTTACAATTAGACAACATTGATAAATGGCGGATCAATGAAAAATGCTACTAGTTTTTTTCATTTAAATACAATACCCTCCCCTCCTCCCTCTCTCTCACTCTCTCTCTCATTCTTTCATTCGGCACGATCTCTCTGCCTGTTACCGTGTGGAGAGAAACGACTGAGGACTCGAACGCTGCGCACGAAGGGATCATGAATGAATTCTCTGTGTGGCGTCGCCTCTTTATCGTCAGGATTCCTCAAATCTTTCTATAGAAACATAAAACTGTCTCCGCCGACGGCCACGCGAATAAAGAGTGGATGATCTGTGATATGGTCGAGTACGCGTGTACGTAGCACCGAAAGAATATTGGTTTTGTTATAACGCAGACAAACCGTCCTTTCTTTTTGTTCGCTTAAATGATAACGTCCGTTTGATCTTTCCGTCTTCCACGAGAGCGAAGAAGAAAGGAGGAAAACGAAAAAGGAGAAAGGTGAACGCGCGCATGACGTAAGCTTGTAGTGCGAGTCTGATCGCGATGTTTCGTGGAACTTTATTAGACTACCGAAAACGGAGAGAATCGAGAGACCATATCCCCCTCGTTGTAACTTCTTGTATATTCGATCTCGCAAATCCATGACACTACCACAAACTTTCGCACATCAACGGTGCTATATGCGACGATAAACTTGAAAACATTTCACGTTCAATTCACGCGGATTAAAATAATGTTGAGAAGAATTTTTTATGTATACTGTCTACTTGTTTAAGAGAGAATTTAAAACGATTAATATTTAAACTAAACTTCGCAGGCGCTTTTAAAAAAACTTATTAAAATCGTTATTCAGTTAAATAGCACCTTGAACATTTTTAAAAAACATATACTAAAAACATATACTAAAATGTTATATTCAAAAATAAAATTTCCCAATGTTGAGTTTTTAATTAATGTAAAATGTAAAATCAAGTTAAATAACTTGGAATAAACTCTTTAATTAAAGACTCGAAATGAAAAGAATGGCTAAAGCTAAAAAGCAAAATGTCGGCAGTCTTTCGTCAAAAAAGACTGATTTAAAGAAATGACTCTTTCCTCTCTACTGTCCAGAATTCAACATCCGAGTGTGATCCGTCACACGTTAAATCAATTTCGCGAGTCGCAAGTTTACGTTTATTTCTAACGCGTTTCCCTGACTTCTAAAAGATAATGACGTATGCGGTAGAATGTTGGTGGGCTCGGGGTTATTTCTAGTAATAAGCCGTATGTAATCCTTCGTACGTCTTCTCGAATTCACGCGTGCCTAAATGTTCTAACGAGAGAACCTCGCAAAGTGTTAAATTCTGACTTTTAATGAAACTTTGTACACTTATAGATTACGTAAATAGATGAATTTAAGAAATATCAGTCGGTGCAGCTAACAAATGGTTTGAAGGGGTGAAATCACCCCTTATATGTAAAGTAGTTTTCAGTTCTTTTTATCTCGAAAACTATTAAAAAATGTTTTATTAAAAAATGAAAACTATTGTTTTCCACATGTGAAAATGATAGTGTTTTGTCACGGAAAATAATAAAATAATATTCGACCGATATGTGTGAATATATAACTAGTTTTATAATAAAAAATTAAGTGTCAAATTCTGATTTTAATGTATACATATAAACGCTATCATTTCCACGTGTGAAATTAACGTTTTACATAAAATAAAAAATGTAAAATATTTTTTGATGTCGAATGGTTTTCGAGATATAACGAAAAGAGCTGAACACTACTTTACATATTGAGGGAGTGATTTCACTCCCTCCTTCTTCGAACCGTTTTTAGCACCAACTAATATTTTTTTAATTCATCTATTTAATCTCTGTACAAAGTTTCATTAAAATCATTAAAGAATTTAACACTTCGCGAGGTTCCCTCGTAAGTCTTATTGTTAGACGCATTTCACGAACCTTTTACTTTGAGCTCTCCGCACTCCTGTCCGTTTTTGAGAGTATTCTCGCGTTCCGCGTTTACTAGATAGGTAAATCAAAGGCATAAAAATTACAGAAGCATAAAAAGAAGAATTACTGAGACGCTTTTCAGAAATTATGCTTTCGTTTGTGTTAAAATTGCAATCTTGTGTATAAAATGCTGAACTCAGTTACTCCTCACACATTCATCATGAAGATATCTATGTCCCGATATTTATTATTCTAATCCCAATAAATAATTAACAATAGTATTTATTGTAAGAAATTATAAGAATTTCCCAAAATTTAACAAAAAAATAAGATTCTAATTAAACAAAACAGTATATGACTTTTAGCGATGATTATCTTTTCCATTTAATTTTTGATTTTCGTTTTTGCATTGCGAATTTTCGAATCGCCAATTGTAGCTAGCGGTAATAAGCGGGATGTATTCGCGGATAATTTGGGAGTATGGATAGCATTTCCGTTAGCCAAGATGAAAAGAGAAAAGAAAAGAAAGAATTGCGCGATCTAGCTTGAATCTCGCTCATGCGAATCGTGTCGGCAAAGCCCACAGACAGAGCATTGCTCATTGTCATTCGCTACCGTAGCTCTTTTTGTATGCGCACGCCCGTATCCGTTAAAACTGGCCTCCGGGGGTATTATGTATATCCGGAATGCGCAAAAAGGTTCTCTACTCAACAACAAAGCTCGTACACGCGAAAAATCAATTCATTTCAGATCGTCAATTCAAAAGCTTGAATATATCCGAACTAAATTGAACGACGTCAGCGACGTTACCAGGAGATTTTTCAGATAAAATTTTAGTAAGGAAAGTTCATTAACTGAGAATGTTTCTATTTAAAACAGTGGCAGTTAAAATTTAAGTTTACTTCAATTTTTAATAACCTTAAAAAACTTCCATCTTTTTTCAATACTAATGAAATAATTGAAATAATTTTACACTGTTTCAATTTTCTTTAAAATAATTTTTTGAGATTTTTATTAAATAAAATTTTTCTCATGAAAGCTAATTATTTTTATGATATAAGCGGAAATTTCGAAGATTCATATATTTCTTATTCTCCCCCCCCCCTCCCCCTCCCGCCCAAAAATAAATCAAACATCTTAATGATATTTTATTTCAAAATTACTGTCTACAAAAATAAATACGCAAAAAAAAAAATATTACTATAATTAAAAAGGACGCGTAAAAATAAGACATATATCGATAAGACATAAACAAGCAAATGACTAATAATGCAATAATGAGCATTTAATGAAAATCAAGCATCAGCATATAATTTTAAAATTAATCATGAACGTCTTTTTTCAAAGGGAAAGGAGGTTCCTTTACAATTAAATTTACGGCGAATTATCATTTTATCTCGTAATTCATAAATTTGTCTGCACACAAGCGCAAAGTCCGCAGACTATTAATGAAGTAAAAATAACGAAATACGACGATCCTTTCTCGCTTCTTCGTTCAATCACATGCCTCGCTTGTAATTGATGGCGCAATTGTTACCGTCACGCGATCTAAGCAGCTTGTCTCAGACTCATGTTGTCGAACACCATCATTTCAGGGTATTGCCCTGAAGATCCGTCGATGCCGGCTGGTTGCTGCCAGCTGCATCATGACCGAGAATACACTTGCGAAGGGCTCGCAATATGTGTAGACCGAAATCATATACCTATAGGTAATGCTCGTCGTTACTTATATACCGCCTAACTCTGCACTTTATCGATTTGTCACAAAGAAGTTCACGTTACGATTCATATTTAATCGCCGTGTAAAGAGGACGGTTTCTAATTCCAATCGGGAATAGTTACGCACATTTGTACTTTAAAAGAAGGGAATATTTTTTTTCTCGATAGATTAATATCTGATAAAATTGATTTTTTAACAAAAAAATGTGACAGACTATTGTTTCATTTCTATTATTTCACATATTTAAAATAAATAAATGTAAATATTTCTTATATACTTAATTACTTTTTATATACCTAATAGACATACGTATATTTTTATTGCCTAAAAAGATCAGTAAAATTACTATTAAAATGATTATTAGTTATTATTAAAAGTTTATTGCTAGTATATTTATGTTTTATATATAGAAAACGTGAAAAATTTATAATTATATTATTATAAATGAGAAAAATATATAATTATGTCTCAAGATTGCGACGGCAGATAGGTACATTTCGAGACACGCAGAGTTACGATCGAAAGATCAGATAATATTCGTATTGCAGCAGATTAAGATACTCTATCTCCCTTTAAGCTGATGAGAAATTCAGGAATGTTTCTCTCGCGTCATGTTTCTCTTACCTGACTTCCTTTAACATCTTGGCCGAGACTCCCGTTGCGGTACAGTGGAAATCCTCAATATATTTATGTTGATACTCGGGCAGGTTGCAGTCAATATTGGGTACGCAGAGGGTCATGAAATGTGGCCGCAGCCGCCCTATGGTATACTTGGCCATGTCCGTGGTTAAAACAGTACAGGCTGCACCGAAACCGAACACACCAATCTGCAAATATCATTTTTTATAGTTAATTTACATCAATTTTGTAGAAAGATACGAATTAATGGAAAATTAATTAACTTTTAATATATAATTTTTAATTAATAGAAAAAAAATGTTCGAAAAGAAATCTTGATAAAAATTTGTATTAACTTTAAATAATTCTTTTCATTAATAAATAACTTAAAAAAAAAAAAAATAAATAAACAGACAATTTATAAAATTAATAAAACAAACCTTTTGATAAGCATTCCACAGCCATGGAGGTATGGTGTATCCGAAAAGCACATTCGCCGTGTGTCCGGAGAAATGCCTCCCGTGCAGGTATTCCCCTATAATCATCTAAAATAGAAAAAATTTTAATTTAAAAATAGAACATGATATGTTTGAGACAACTTGTGACGATGCGCGTCTTATACAATCTTTCTTTAGGACTTTTTATAAAACTTGCAGGAAAACATTTTATAAGATATTTTCAGGTCGCGAAAAAATGTCGCGAAAAAGCCCGATCGAAAAGGTATTAGGACAGTTCTTGATAGAGAAAGAAAAAGAAAGGACCTAACCTTCTTCCTTTTTTCCTAAGTTCTACCGATCTGTCATACGTATTTCTGACCAAAGAGGGTTAACTAGGCCAGATCCCGGATAAAGGTCCGCCGGGTGATACAGCGTTCACCCTGCAAAGTTCACGAGGCATGCGTAAATGAAATACGACGGTGAGTCGTGCGCGCGACCGTCCTATCTGTTTCTACCTGAGCCTCTTCTTAATCCCAGGGGGGAACGCGTATCGTGTATCGGGGGGAGCGCGAGCAATCTGTTTTCCTTACAAGTGTGAGTAAAGAGAGATAGATAATAAAGGCAACCGGCTCTACGAGAGACTTGTAAGATTTTGTGAAAGGCTCGAGGAAGACGATAAAAAGGTGAACCCTTCTCGCTACGCGTCCAGGTACAGGAATGCGTCTACCTGTAAAACGTCTATCTATAAAACGTCTACCTATAAAATATATACCAGCATCAAGAAACATCAAGGTAGAAGGTTCAAGGGAGATAGGGAGAATACAGATTGCTGAATACAGTCCCGATGTCTGAAAAGAGAAAAAAAATGACAGTACAAATAAACCGTTGTAAAATCTATTAAGTCAAAACGTCAGAAAATAATAAAGTAGTCGTAAATCTTTTCACGATTCATTATTCAGATGCGGATACGCAAGCAATTTCGATCAGGACTTGTTTACAATTTAACTTTAATGATAAATAACATAATTATTTATACAAAACATTTATACAATGTTATCAAGTAATAAATATATATATGAATTTAAAAAATTTAATTTTGTTTTTGTGTGTTTATCGACTATCTAAATCTAAAATAAAAAAACTGAATTAGTAAAAAATTCAATAAAGTTTTGTAAAATTTAGTAAAAATAAATTTCGACTGAATTATTGTATCTATCGGTGAATAAACAAATCGGAGAAAAGTAAGATCCAGTAATCTTATATTTTTTCAAATGCTATAATTTTTTAGTGATCGGCCTCTCTCTCTCTCTCTCTCTCTCTTTCTCTCTCTCTGTCTATCTTCGCCTCTTTTCTATTTTTAAATTATTTCGACTCAAGCACAAAAGAATTAAAACGCACAATATGGAATTATAAACTTAACGCTAAAAAGTTGATCATTTATCAATTGGCGATCATTGGTAATCTTAAACTACGGATTTGTGCAATATATAATAGGCGATGTATAACAACCGATTATACTTGTAAGCAGTTCTTAAAAAATTGCAGAAACTTATCTTGCGCGCGAATGATTAAACAATTCTTGGATTCTTTCCCTGAAGGACTTGCCCATCTTAAGGAACTCTACGAAATCACGATACAGATCTTACCCATCTCATGTGGGTAATCCCACGTGAATGAAATAAAAGAGTTGAAATTTATTTCGACTTTGATCGCGACGATTTCACATGCATGCGCGAGTATTTATCGCAATTTATCGCGTTAAATTAACAGAGCGCGATTATAATCGCTTCCCATTTCATCCCGCTATAAAATACGCACGCTCGCTTAACGAAGTGAAGACGATTGTGGAATCAGAGAAGGATTCTCTTTCATCTTCATGCTACGTAAATAAGCGTGACTGTATTTCCGTGGGAGAGAGAAAGTCACACGCGGCGTGACGTGGCAAAGTCATTACTTGAATAGACGCTGCTTACCGTTCATTTTAGCAATTACATCTGCCAGATTTATAACGGTCACGCGAGAAAACGCTTGTGAGACGCGTAAACGGAATGTTACACAATTAATCCAAGCCCGATTAGATATATATTCTTGTGTTAAATTGCGAAAAATAAAAATTTACTTCAAAATCGGAATAGTTTCACAATTGTTTAACAGCTGAAAATGTAGCAAAGAAGAAAGATAACAAGATTAACACAATATAAATTGTTTCTTTAATTTTACATATATGGTTTCATTATCGTAACATTAATTTCATAATTATTATTATTTCATTTAGAAAAATTTTTAAGATTAAAACATAAAAGAATTTTCTCTCTCTCTCTCTCTCTCTCTCTCTCCTTCTCCTTCCTCTTTATTTTTTGTTCACATATGTATGTATATATGTATGCAATTTCACGTGCTTTGAATTATGCACGACGCTTGAAATTATTTGCCCCGCGGTGACAGCGTTAATTTGAACTTAACGCGACGGTCGAGCAGAAGAGTAGAGTGACCTAATGTCTAATCTAAGGAGTTTTTCGTGGTCTGGTCGACACACTAAAATGAGAAACACCGACAAAAACGAAGAAAATCGAGAAACGTATTGAAGAATCGATACGTTTTACCCGTGTGAATCTGATTATGGCAATAATTTTCAATTCTTCACTTTCGTCTAACAATAGAAAGGCAGGATTACAAAGTTAATTTTGGAATAGATTCCAATATTAGAACAGAAATCTATAGAGCGGAAATTCAATGCATTCGCCGAAGTTGACTGACACAGATTTCTAAACATTCGAGTAAGAGAAAATACGCGAAATTTATAAATAGCTGCAAACTACCCATGTGAAAATGTACCGATTGCTCTCATAAACAAAATTATGTGGTGCGATATATGTATAATATATTGCAAATAATTCAAAATTATTTACAAATAAACAGCAAATCGTAAATATGTTCCATTGTCTTTGAACGAATTGACTTTGCCCTGTCCCTACGCTCCATCCCTATTTCAGTAAAGTACAATTTTGGAGAAAGCAAATAAAAAATACACACACAAAAATAGTTTTTGTCTTTTTCACTTTTTTTCTTTCTCTTATATTCTCAGAGAGCTTGGCTCTTAAAAATACTCGGATGATAGTACACGTGTTGCCAATTGTGTGCACCACTTCCATATATTTGTAAATTGATTCTCGCGAGCGCCGAAAATTAGTGCACTCACTTCCTTTCAGTCTCACATGTGCAGGCAGCGAAGTAGCGAGTCACCTTGTGTGTGTCTCTCTTATTCTTAAACGCTCCTTCTGTGTCATCCCTCGTTTTGAAAGGGTGAAAGAGTTTCAAAAGAGGCACGCGACAGGCCCTTCAAATCGTTCGCGATCGCGCGCATCTGCTATTGATCATTGTGTCACGCAAATTCAAAAAGTGCCGTGTTGTCATTGTAGCTAGAATTGTATAAAGATGCAAGAGCTACGGTCTCAGGTCTGTGAAGTTGGCACCCCTATGCAAATTTCAACAAAATCTATATGGCATTTGATTGTCCACAATTTGTCCATATTTCTCTTTAAATAATATTTATTGTTTTTATTTTTCACTTTGCAAAAAATTTATAAATAAATAAAAAAGTCTAACATAAGCGATAGATTTTAATATTAATCGAAGTTTTCGTTTACATTCTGAAATATAGATCGATTTTTCGTTTGTACGCCCTTAATTTGAAATGTAGTTGGACTATTGTGAATTAAGTTGGTCCTCTCCCAAAAAATTATTTTTTAAATAATTTTCAAACTAAGGATGCAAACGAAAAATATGCATACACGTGTAAACAAATGAGCAATCGAATGCGCTAAAAAAATTTAATTTTTCTTAATGTTGGGGGCTAACTTCACCCGGGTTTCGAATTTAGGAGTGTCAACTTCACCTGTAGATCTCCTAACGTTTTTATTTTCACCTGAAGTGTATAGAGAAAAATTTCTAATTTTTAAATCAATATGTTAAGATGTCAATTAATATTAATTGGCACTGTAATATTTCAATGATTTAATGCGGATTGTAGAAGTATCAAGAAAATATTTTTTAATACAAATAAGAAATATTTTAAATATAAATATCAAAATTCTGCGTATTAATTTAATATTTTTTATCCACTAAAGAATATTTATACAAATTAATTTTCAAAGTAATAATATTTTTATATTTTATATAAATAAAAATATATTCTCAGATTGCCAAAGAATTGTAAAGATCACAAATATAATTTTTAATCAATAAATGTATCCAACAAATAATTTCTTTAAAGCAAAAATGTTTAAGAATGTTGCGACAATTCCCATTGAAAATGAAACGATATTTCTTTTGTAAAAAGAAATATTTTACGTTAAATTAATTTGCTAAATGGCTATTAAAAATGTGAACTTTTACATATCATACAAGCGGCATGTGAAAAAATCTCAATTAAAAAGATAAAGTTCTTGCTGGTAATGGTAAATTGTCAGGTGATTCCTCACGTGTCTTATATCGCGTACGTAAATCACAATCGCAATCGCAAAGATGACTCACCGTGCATATAGGAAGGAAAAGGCCGATGACGTACAACATCGTGCTCGTAACCGTAGACTCGTGATATGGATGATAGAGTGACTCATCGTTGCAAAAGAAACCACGTTTATAAGGTTTACCGAACAGGAAGAACATCAGCACCGAAATGCCCACTGAAACATAAGAGAAAAACAATCTCGTTACACCGTCGTTACATCGATCGCTCAATAACAACCAACAAATACAGCAATAATGTCATCGCTCGCGACAAATTGCGATCTATGTAATGTTCGATTAATCGGGATTGAATGTCGTCTCGTGAACCCCAAATTAATATGCAATTTATTGCACTTGCTGTACAGCTGCTGCTGCTGCTACTACTACTACTACTACTACTACTACTACTACTACTACTACTACTACTACTACTACTACTACTGACGTATAATGCTGTGATTATATCAATCAAGATGGCATGTATTCGATGCATTCGTCCAACTTTCAATAATGTTCTTTAATTTCGCCGAATTGGACTTTTTGAATTATATGTAGAATGTCTCTCTATATATCGTGAATCGTAGATCTATTATATTTTTATTTTTATAATTACATTTTTCATGAATCTCGAATTTACTTTATGACACATACACACACACACATACACACGCGCGCGCGCAAAATTATTGATTTTATTCAAAATAAAAAAAAAATAAATTGTTTTATTTAGAAAATTATTATTTACAACTTTTTAATTTACAATTGCTCAAATGATAATTTAAGTAACCATAAAAACGTGATATTCCTATTGAAATAAACTATCGAAATTTTTTCGAAAAATAATATTGGTTCCATAATTATGCTATCGTAGTATATTTATATCTTATATCATATTTATACCTCTTTAATATGTTATGTTTATAAATACGTAATGTAAAATATTTTGGTAATATATTAACTTTATAAATATTGCAACATATGATAATTATCTAAAGATTATATTTCATATAAAGACTTTATGATTAAAAATATAATTGGATTTCATTTAATATAAACGATACGTCATAGCAATATAATATTATTTTAATCTGCTTTCTACTTATTAATAACAAGTCATTATTACAATAATCTCATTATACAGATAATTTCTACTATATACGCGTATGCGAATATCACATTCGTAATTATACATCAATACTTCTCATATAAGACTTTATATGCTTAATGCTGGAGGTCGCTCACTCTGTTATTAAGGCTCGTTAACGAAAACGACGCATCGTCTAATCATCGATGTCTTTTCTTGTGCATGATAGTCTTTTTTACAGTCGCACCTGTCATCAACGTATAAAAAAAGTTTAAACGCGTGGCTTTGCGGAAAATCATCGGAAAATTATGGGCTACCAATCAACCTGTAAATTTATTTACGTTACACCAATACATGAAAAATACGAGCGTAGCCGGTTGTTGCGATAATTGTGACACCACTTTCAACAAGTGTACATACACAGCGGTTAATGTAATAGCTTGCGCAAACGCTTATTATTTATACAGCTTATCGATCGATTGTTTTGCAAGCCAAATTGCGCTTCCGAAAAATTCCAACATGATTACAATTTGGAAAAAAACGTAACGATATCGACACGATCGAAATTTCGAATTGCTTTTTCTGATGGCAAAGTTAAATATTTATAATTTACAATTTCACGAAATGTTTCATGAATTGTGCTCTTAGTAACAGAAGCATATCATTCGTGACTTATAACGAAAATTAAGTCGGTATTTCTGTTTGGAACTAGATGATTTAATGATGTTTCATAATAATAATTCATAACCATTAGGACCGTCTGGTAGTCTCTGTGAGTCAAGTGTGACTCGAAGCGTAAAAGAAACTTACATTCCATTTACGGCTCATTGCGTCTTATGCACACTTTGTATTACATAATAAGAAAAAATATTATCATTAGTACGCTCTCAAGCGTATCATCGTCCATTTTGTGACATGACAGATAAGGGCCAAGGATGATTTACTTGATAAATAATACGAAGTGAACATTCATGATTCATGATAGTTGAAAATTTGAAGTAATTCTGGAAATAATTTTTTGTTACAAACATGAATATAATATTTCGTTAATATTTATTGATAAAAAATAAATTAATTTTACAGTTACTGTATATTGTATTTACATGTAAAAATTGTTAATCTCAAGAGTGAACATATTAAATTTTTGCAAATTTAAAAGTTGCTGTTATTACATATTCGTTACGCTATAAACACTTCTCTAAAACATAAATCTGGTTTTCTCTCCTTCTCCTTGAAATGCAAATGTAAAAGAGCCTGCGGCTCATAATGAAGGTCCGAGAGCTGTTAAGTCTTTGTGAAGAATGTGTCGGCAATGTTAAACTTTAAACTTTTCAATCTCTCTTTTTACACGTGTTTTTTATCGTTATTTTCTCGTTGTTTTATTGAACATTTCCAATTTTATTTAAAAATGCCGCAAATGTAAATACTCATGAAATTTATAAGCTAATATATAAAAAATGTATACAAAAAATATAAAAGACATAATAAATCAATCATGCTTACTTATTTTTATGTTTATTGTTAATACATTAGATCATGTAGACATATCAGATTTACTTATTTTACATATCAGTCAATTTAGATATTAATAAAAGTTTTTCTTAAAAAAAGTCGCAAACTTTATATGCAGTTAATTTAGAAGAACATAATTACAATTGCAACAAGAAATTTAATATATTACATTATAATTGTACTGTAATAAAATTTAAGGAATAGAAACGTTTTAACTCTCGCATTTTATAATTATACGATTTTTATTCGACATGTTCAATATGATGAAATAACGAAGCCTTGGAAAAATTCAACGTATGCAAAATTATTCAGCCTGTTAAAAAAAAAAACTTAAAAGTAAAGTATTCTTTGTATGTGTTTAAAATAAAAATACGTATAGCGTAGTATGTCTATTCTTAGTCATCGTACTTAAATTACTAACAATAAGTAGTAATAACTATATGTCCTTCGTTTTATAATTATTATAACACTTTGTTGATAAGCGCAAACACATTGCGCACGCTATTGTTTAGCAAGCTATATTATCACTATTAGCAACATTTCATTAGATCGATATCACGAGAAGCAGCATTTTTTTCAAAAAGAATTTTGCCCGACATTTAAACTAAAGTACGAACAGTTTTGCATGTATAAAATGATCTATGTTACGTCTCTATTTTATTTATAATTTATTATTATAAAATACGATAATTTATTAATTTTTTTATTTTCTCTTTATATACAAAGCTTAAAAGCTACTGTATACATAATGTACATATCTCAATTATTATGCAAAACTATATTATAAACGATAGTGACGAAATAATCATTAAACAAAAATTGATATCGCGACCTCTCCTTCGAAAAGAAATTATCGTTCCTGCTACTGATTCAAGAGATTTACTTCAATGTTAACACGCGTGCTAAATATCACAATCGCCCGCATGACGAATAAAAAAAAATTGCGATCCATAAGAAATGAGGAACTATACAACAAGCAATACAAATCTTTAACCAATTAACGTGAGAAATGTGAAAATGAAAAAACGCTATGTGCGCGATTATGCTAAAAATTTGATATCATTAATTTCTCACAAATGTATGCGGTTAGTAAATAATTGATAATTGATTTGATTGAAAAAGTAAGATCAGAAGAGAAAGCTAATTTAATAATTATGCATATTTGTATATTATAAATGCACGCGCGATAACCAGTCTGCTAATCGGGACTTATATAGCTCTTCATGAATGGACTCGACACACACTTGCCTTACAAGGCAGACAAGTGCCGTAGGTTTGGGCCTTTTCACAGCCACTTCCTTTCGACTAGTCGAAAGACCGCCAGCTCTTAACAAACTCTGAAAGGATGCGATTATTGAACCGGATGCATGAAAAATAGTCGCGTTTCGCATAATACGTCACGCTTAAAAGGAAAGACGATGCATGCGGCAAAATAACAACTATCTAAATTGATTCTAAGCATAACGACCTGCACTGTGTGTACGTGTATATATATATATATATATATATATTTGTCTGTCCATAAAAATATATTAATCTCTCAATCTGTTCCTGTGGAGAAAAAGAGGAGAAAGGCTCAAGGTTTTTTCATTGCGGACGGATCGCAGCGGTCTCAGTTGTAGATATTAAATCGCTTACTACACGTTTATTTTTACCTACACGTAAGCTTGAAAAAATCGTTTTACTCAGCTGCTCTTGCGATTTTTTTTCTAAGAAAATGCATCACAACACGCCAACACAAGTGCAGCCTATAAAGAGGTCATCTAATTTGATTCGGGTAAACTCACAATTTAACTCACAGTGTTGTGCAATGATTAAAATTGCAATATTATTATCAATATTTTGACTTCGCAATCATTCATTAATAATCACACAGCTGTTCTTTGTCTCTTCAAATTTTGCAAATAAAAATATGTTCATATAATATATAAATATAATTTAAATACAAGAATTAAGTTCCTAGTGATATAGTCCTTACAATAATGCCTATAAGAAATGTATTTATTATTGATACGATTAGTGATTAGACGCTCCACGAAACTTATGTTTCTTTTTACTTTCTTCTTTTCAAAATATAAAATTAACATATATTATAAATATATAAATAAAATATATATTATAAATTATGATAAAATTAATGTCTACAAAAATGCAATACTTGATTTTCAGCGGCGTAAAAGATTACTTTTAAAAGAAAAGTAAATCTTTTTATTAAATTCTGCCAATTTTGATAAGATAAGATTATTTCACATACTCGAATGATAAAGACTTTTCTGGCAACGTTTCCCGTTATTTTAGCATACTAAAGAATTCAGGTATATATTTATCTTCATGCATAATTTGAATAGAAATCATACAAAAATAATACAATATTTAACAAATTTTGGCATTAGTTTTTCATCTGATTTCCTCAATAAATAGTTCAAATTTGAATTAACAAATTTGCAGATTCAAATTTTCAAATATTAAGATTCGAACAATATTCTGCACGAATAGACTTGAATCGTTACTCACATTGCATATTTCTCAATATGTGGCATAATAATTATCTTTTCATTAATATGACGCGAATTGATATGGTTTTATATTAATCTTTGGATATTTACATTTTTGATGTCGAGAATTAGGTACAGTAAAATTAACGCAACATATTGATCTTATCTGCTTTTCATTAAAATTCAAAAGTAGATTTGCATATATTTTTCAAGGTAAACAACTTCCTTGCTGAGATAATTAAAATATTTACATAACTGATTTTACTGAGGTATGTACACAAGAGAACATATTTATTTAATCGCTAAAAAAAAATATATATATACCTATATATAGGTATTGTTTTATAATAATATTCGTAAATTTAAAGTTTACAATCTGCTTTATGAGTGACAACTCAAAAAGATAACAAATAAATAGTATCATTCGTTCGCAAAAGTAATATAACAAGTAATTAAAACATACGTTTCTAAAATACAAATTATGCAAACAAAACATAAAAGATCTGATATTGTACCTAGTAGTAACTTTGCAAAACGATTTGTGGCTTCACACAATTTACTGTGACCAAATTGCCTCATAAAGATTAAGGAAAAATAAGTGTATTTTAAAATATGACAGCTTATTCAGAAAAATTTATTGTTTATTGTTTATATGAAATAAAAGACTAGAAATCTATCATCAATCAAATCAAAGATTGAAGATAAAATCGCTGGGTTGTTATCCATGAAAAATGAATAAATAAATTTAAAAAGATAATCGAAATTAATACTTTGTGTTTGGAATTCTTTGTAATAATTAATTCAAGTTAATTTTGTCATTAAATATTACTAAACGCAATAATATGACCAAAAGAATTCACGACTTTTCAAAATTATTCATTGCTTTTGTTATTTTTACTTTTAAGTAATAACATTCTTCGCTTCACTTGTAGTCGCATGTTTTTATCTGTATTTGAGTAAAATAAGTAAAAAGGCATCCTCCGTTTTACGCAACATATGTGTATATATTTACGTTTATCTCATGATATTATAACAAAAGAAAACAATACAATGCAGTTTCGCGAGATGAACTATATATATTTTAACGGGAGTGGCAAAATATCAACGTGTACCGGACAGTTTCGCGAGATAAAGGCGCCACATCGTCTCTCCGTATCGTGAAACTGTGTCACCGCGGTGCCGAGAGATGATATCGATCGAGTTATGCCGATTCTATACATTGTATTTACAGAATACACGTCTGTGAGAGATGTACTACATTTTCGCGAAACATCGCGTTAACCATCCGTCATGTTGCTATTGTGATTGAAAACTGATAGCGACGCGGAAAAGTGGAATGCTTTCTCTCGCGAAACGAAATCACGTGTATTTAATAGGCTTAAATCGCTCTGGCTCGACTGTAAATTAATCTATTAACACATTCGAACAACTTATCTTTTGCTTCTTTTAACACTATCTATACGCTTATATTGTTCCTATACTTATTAATGTTATCATTAATCCATGTACGCGATCATATGGGGATGCACGAATTGCCACGATCGCGATGCGAGAAAGAGATGTAACCGCGCGCTAATGTTGGCAAATCAACATCTATAAATCTATTTATATAGAGCAAGGCAAGAATATCTGAAAATAAAATTTAAAGAAATATTGCAAATATAATTTTTTGTGAGTTTACTATTGTATCATATAATGATGCATTTATTTGCACATACATATTAATTATAGTAAATGTAAAAAAACTGTCTACTTCTAGTTTCTTGTATCAGTTCCTTGTAAATTTACATAAATATGAATATAAATTGTACAGTTGCTCGAAACTCTATTCCATAAATTTCAAAAGATTAATAAAGTTTTGTAATTTTGTTTTTGAGAATTTAAAAATCTTTTGTGTGTGGTGTGCGTGTGTGTATGCATATATAGTGTACAAAATGTATCTACATGCAAAGTTTACTTATATTTTATGAATTTCCTTCCTCGAAAAAAAAATGTTCCCTCTAAGTGACACCACAAGCAGGGAAAGATTAAAACCATTAGAGCTCTCATGGTAGAAATTGAACGAAGGAAAAAATCTAAGTGCCGCTCCATTAAAACCTAAGTGCCGCTCCGGAATGTATAGCACTAAGAGTTCAAATCCCGTATACTTTCAAAAAGGAGTAGCAGTCTCTTTCTTTTCCCCCTCCCCTCCCCCCCTTTCGCCTTCTATCATTCTCGCGAGTGCGAATGTCCGCCAACGCAATTCGCGAAAATCACGCTCGTATCGCAATAACAACCCACGTCGCCGAAAGAGCGGTGCTTTCGTACGGATAAAACGCACCTGCCAATTTAGAGGTTACACCTTCTTCACTTGGCGCGGTCGAACATCAAACAAACCTTGCGCGCATACGCCGCGTACACGACTAACACGACCGCGGCGCCTTGACTATCAATCTGACAGCCGGTCGTACGACATGTAACGCGTTCCTTGTTCGCGAAATGACGATCCCCATGCGATCCACAGTCACACATGAATCTGGCGCTTTTTCACTTACCAACAAATAAGCAGAGGAAGTCTATGATGAGTTTCCGTAGAATCAATTTGGACGATCGATCCATGTTGCGCTTGTTACGACCGTTGATTGCGATAAGACGTCGGTGCGCTGCAACGTTCAGGTGTAGAGTCTTGAGAGCATCTAATAATGATCGAAATACATAAAAACGGCGAAGTAACGGACGCGAACGTTGCGTGACGTTTCATAAGCGTAGACGTACACAACACACTGGACACGCGCAACACACGATCGGTATCACGCGACCTCTCGAAACAGACTGGGCGCCGACAGCGACGATACCGTCCGCGACTCCGCGCGGCGCACCGTACCATAACTCTCCCCACCCGGCTCATCCTCATGGTCCGTACTTCGCCGCCCCCCTACCTCGCGCAAATCTACTACGCTTGGTCGCGAATCAACTCAATCGAGATCCGGCTAACGACTCACTTCACGCAGCTGTATTCGACAAGATATATAATAATTCTTTATAGATTTCACTCGTTATTGTAAATACATAACGGCCAAAGACGAGACGTGTTTTATGCTAGAAAATTAATTAAGTAATTTTTACAATCTGTTAAATTGCTCATCTTTGGTCGTTCAATCTTATTAATTAAAAAAAAAAATATATATATATAAGTAGTGTTTAGATTCGAATGTTTTACAAATTATAATATAATCGGCAATCATAATGCGAGATTTGAAGCACGCATGCTTCAAATTTAATATAAGTATATAAATTCAATTCGTATGAAAACATTTATGATTTTATATGTACATACATATATAGATTAGTTATATGCAAAATATGTAACGTACGTATGTATATGTACATATCCATCATTGCTATATAGAACAAAATTAATAGACGTATACAAGAACATTTACAAATTACTTTAGTATTATTAAAATATAATAAAATTTATTTTTCTATGTAAATATTTCAAAAAATATTAATTCTATCTTTTTTGAAAACTGAAAAACAACTCAAAAATTTGCAGCCGCGATAACGCTCGTTCGATAAAAAACGCGAAATAACATTTGTCATTCACTATGATCGCTTTCCAATCATATTAAATTATTAACCTGATTATGTTTATCTAATACAATAAAGAGCATTTCTCTCTATAATTATCTCTATAAGCTATATATATATATATATATATATATATATATATAAAATATACTTTATATTCCTTAATGCGGATAATGGTTGCTCTGTGAATAGCGGAAATTTTTTGAAACAAGGACAGAGATAAGATTAAAATGTAAAAGCAAAAGCAAATATTTTCGGTGTAAATAGAGGTGCTTGATATTGCTCATCAGGCCATTAACCTCCACCTGCATCCTCCACGGATATTTACGGAGAAAATACATTAGGCCCTCGGTAATCATTGTGTAAAAACGTTCATTCACGTTCATTGCGGCAGATCCGTCGCGAGCGAGAAAAAATTTCTACATGCAACTTTAAATATGTACGTGCAATATATGGTATCGAGACTATCATGAAACTGAATGTTAAGAATTTCTTTTGCAATTTTAGTTTTGTAAAATTCATGAAAGCTCGTTGTTCGAGCCCCTCACAACAGTGTACTTATATCAGATGACGAAAAATCGTATGAACTTCCTTCAAATATGATTATCTTATCTAAAGAAAGTTGAAACAGCTTGTGCAACATGACTGAGAGAGTCACGTAATTAATGTAATACACAAAAAAAAAGTAAAAAAAAAAAACAATATAATTAACGCGACGCAAACGAGTTATTAACATATAAGGTACATTTTTGCTGAATTGTGAATCATCGGGAATTAAAAAACACAAACGAACAAACATTGATTTTGCGTCCTTCCATCCCCCTCCCCTCCATTCCAAATCCCTTCTTGTTTCCAAACGAGGAGATTCTTTTATTCTCTCTCTAAATATTTCTCAATTTCCGGGGTTTGGACGTAACAATAGAATAAAGTAGGACGGAAAAAGAGAAAAAATAAAATTACGAATTTACACAAGTTATTTACTCAAGATCGGCGTAACATGATGATATTATATTTTACTACGAGGCAATTACATAATTACACAAATGTACAATAGCATACAGTGCCAAAATCGTTGATACTTGGTATTCGCCATTCCTTATGTTATCCTCTAAGCGTCTGCGAATCCTTAGCGCGATTATTATTGCTAGGTAACGATATAACGGCGCGATCGTCGAATTGTACTTAATATATAGAGCTGAATAGCTATTGTGGAACTATGTATTTATGTGAATAAATCAGTATAATTTCGCAGAGTTCATATTTCAAACATACAAACATATACATACAATTTGTTACAACGTAGGATGCAAAAGAAATTTCCTCGATTTTACGACTACTAATATATCTCATAACTCACAAGTGGCCACAATGAGAAAACGGAAGCCTAATAGCGTTTATTAAACTTGCTAAAATTATACTAATTTCTTATTCACAATTTCAAATGGAAATTCATCACTTTTCCCAGCATATCCGTTTTTGGAAAAATTGTCTTCGGATCTTTTTCAGAACTTACGTCTGCCATCGCTATGCGATAAAACAAAATTATGAATCTTTTTAAATCTGTGTCTTTAAGTCATTTATATGTCATCTAAACTCTTGTAAACGTAAAGTGTAACTAAAATTTAAAAGAGAAGAAAGTCTACATGGACGAGGCTCGGAATGGACAACTTTGAATTTTTCGTGCAATTTGAAAAAATAAATTAACGTAAATTATGTGTGTAGCGTTGGCAGCAACGCAATTTGTTAGTAATCTCTGATGGCGCTAAAATTTGAATTGTTCATTCTAATCTCGTGTTCCTACATCGACTTCTTCATTTCTTGAAAGTTTAAACTTTAAATTATCTAAATACGTACGCGTCATTACGCGTACTTTTATAATAAGTTTTAAATCAAATTTTCTTGTTATTTACTTAGTTCTTAGTTAATAGCATTTTTCCTAAAGATCGGCTAGATATGTTTTTGTCATGTTTTTCCAATATTTCCGTGACAACATAAATCTAGTTTAAAATGCTAAATTTCATAATTAAAGCATGATTATTTATTCTATTTATGCTCTCTTATTCAATTCTTTTGTTTGCGTTTTACCGTTTTCCAAATGCAACGCGATGTTGCGAGATTGACTGAAATGACTGACGTGACAAAAAGAGTTAAAATTGTTTACTACTGACAAAAACGATGACGACTGTCGAACGATTAAACTTCTAACAGGCACAGTGGGACGTATTAAAAATAGATAGCGTTTATCGAAATAAGCACACAATTATGTCAATTACGCCCAGTTAACAATGAAATATAGAATGAACAAATTGTTTGAAAAGTAAGAAAAGAAAAAAAGAGAGGAACGCATGCTTTCCTTGTTATCGACAATGAGCGATTAAGTACATCTGGCACTACGTATTGACATTTACATATCTATACAAATCTGATACTAACCTACGATAGAACTTTTACAATACCGTACGCAAATCTATCAATCCCCGTCGATTTATCTTACATGCCTAAAATATGGCAACGTGTCAATAACAAAACTATTGTATAATATTAAAGAGATACAAAGCTAATCTGTGCATTTGCACTTCCTCTTTCCTGCGGCGAGAGTTTCCTCCTATTACGTATTTGCGTATTTACAATGTGTCTATCGTTGCAATAATATAACCGATTTTTGCTTGTATAACATCAACGTACTCTACTTGTACTCCTAGCTTAACGATAACTTGTCCTACATGTCACGCACTGTAAAGAAGCTAAATTGCTTTTCTATCCCCCCGTGAGTATCGACTTTAACGCGTTCTTCTACTGCGAAAACGGTAACAGCTTAACGAAGGTAGAACAAAACAAGAGCTAGTTTAATTATAACATTAATTATAACATAATTTACTAAATAATCATATTGTTTAAAATGTGTTGTCGTTACTTTTGGATAATACAATTTTGGACGCGATCGCAGACACGATCACTAATATTTTGTAATAATTTCGCCAACATATACCGTTTAATATATCATAGGGAGGGATAATTCCTAAATATTTTACATAATTTTTATAACAGGACGTAAGTAATATGATTAGATTGTTTTGTTAATGGCTCTTGAGAAATAAAAATCCAAACAATATGACGCTTCGTTGCAGATGCAAAATATACAATTAAATACTTTTGCAAAATAATTGATGTAAGTAATAAACCGATGGTTGCACACTCATATAAAAAAAAAATATATAAATATATATCATATGTGCTCTCTCCCTCCATAATTTTCGCGTTTGTTCAGCTTTATAAATATATTTGGAAATTTCTGCAGTTGTATATATATGTACTTAGATCGATGTACCTGAATGTCGATCTACCCAAATATTGCACATAGGTATATGGTTTATATATCTAATATTGCCACTCGAATAAACGTATAAACATAACAAGTATGGTCTTTGTCAAATCTTACTACTCACAAAATTATACTCATTTAAGCAAAGTTTGTACGATATCGATAATAGTTAAAATTGTTCGAAACGGAACTACATTATTTTATTGGTCAGGAATACAATGATAGAAATAATATTTAAAACGAAAGCTCATATTATAGCTCGACAAATAATAGCGAACGTACACTCTAGTAACAATTGTCACCCCACGTAGTTTATAAAAATGCATATAATGCGAGCCATATTTATACAGCCACATCGTGATCGATTCGGTAATTAAAATATCTCTATTACATCAAGATCTGCATGAAAACAGCTTAAATTCTAAAGTAGTAGTATTACATGGCACAATAGTTGAGTTTATCTCATCGTATGGATCGTAAAGTTTTCATTAACTCTTCCCCTCTCTCCCTCTCTCTCTCACTCTATCTCTATCTCTCTCTTACGCAACTCGCATTAATCTTTTATCACAATGTACATATATTATGCATCAGCATTTCCTGGGACATCAAAGTTCTATCGACACAGTTACTATCGTATGCCCAAAAATCATACTAAGATAGTCAATCGTACCTTATTCTTTGGTCGCCTCGAAATACTTTGGTTAACCCCCCCTCCCCCTCCCCACTTTTTCACTATCACAAAAACTACAACTATGTTCTTTCTTCATCTTTTGCACGAAATAGCAAGCAAATCGTCGATTTTCTAGCGAGAAGAAATAGCGGGAAAAAGGAGGCGATTTTATTATCGTAGGAATTATTTTATGGTTCTCTCGCGGAAACACCAGGAGCAAAGAGCCCTAATTTCGTCGATAATATTACGCAACGTGTAAAGGCGAACGCAAAAAAAGAGGCGTGCGCTTTTATGAATTTATAAAATTTTACAAGGATCTTACATAAGTTCCAGCTCTAATAGTCATCTGCGTGGCTCGTATACCGTGAAGGTACTGTCCACGAAGCCGGCCGCCAAAGATACGCGGTACGGATGAAAATTCAGACAGCTTACCGGACTGAGACGCGTACCCATAAATCCTTCGTGAAATTTTATTGTATTCAGATGTTGTCCCAATGTATTATAGACGCTGATGCAATGATTTGTAGTGCCACTAAAACAAAAACATTTTTTTCTAGTTAAAAAAAAATATGGGAGAATATATATCTTATTAAGATAATAATAATAATGAGAAATTACAAAGTTAACAAAATAAAATTATCTAAAAGAGTTACATGCCTATATGCATACATACACTGCAAATCCATGTGTGTGTGTAGTTACTTTTTACGCATTTATACGCGTGCTATATTTTTACACGCTTTATCTTTGTTTTAGTCAACATAGTTAAATGCATATTTTTTACACGCTTAATTTTACTTAATAATATGTGTAAAACACAGATAAAATGTGTAAAAATGTAGCACGCGTACAAATGCGTAAAAAATGACTACAAATTTATACACTTGAATTTGCAGTGTACTTATTAACGTTTCGACAAGCTATAAATTTAATAATACTATAAAGATAAAGAGTTAACCGCAAACTTACCAAGCGAAAATATCAGCTATTTCGTGCACAGTCAATGCCGCGATGCCCGGTGCTATTTGAATCGTGCTCACGGAGGAATTTTTTCGAAGATCAAAGATTCTTATGTCGCCTGTAGAAGATCCGGTAAACAGTTGTGGTGCGGATCCCTCGGATTGCCTTAAAAATGTACCCAACACCCAAGCGGTGTGTTCCCTCCAAGTCATAACTCTTGCTTCTACCGGAGGCAATCTCCGATCCAAGAGTCGAACCGACCCGTCGCCGCAGCCCAGTGCCATTATTGCCCCTGAAAAATTGCAAGAAAAATTTTTATGTGGACAAAATGCTTATTTCAAATACTAACGTAACAAAAACCGATAAACAGTAATATATAAAACAAAATGTGTGTAATGTGAGGCAAGAAAATAGCTTTTTTTTTTTAATAACCAACCTGTTCCATCAACGTCGATGCATGTGGTACAACAATCGGCGCCCGTTGGAATATCTTGCTTCTTTAATTCAGTTTCCGCATCCCAAAGTCTTACAATGCGGACGTCGCCCGTTACCGCTAAAGTGAGCGATTTCTGCTCCCATTTTGTGACGAGCCGTGCTGTCACTGTAAATATTATAATTATTAATTATATTTCGCTGCAATACTGATAGTATAGCGCGCGAAAAAATATACACGATTATTCTTAAGGTAATATAAGAAATTATTAAAATAGTACTCTACAGCAGTTAAATTACATTATGGTCTAGAGATAAATTATTTTACAATAAAGTCTTGGCTATGCTTTCTGATACGTACCACTAGAAGTCTTGGTTGCGGGTTGAACGTCCGCCAACGCCTGCCAAGCTGTCAGTAAAATTGGATCGCGGCTTATCGTACCGCTGTAATTCTTCCAGATTTGTACGGATCCATCGTCGGAGCCTGCCATCAGCAGAGTTAAGTCGTGAGAGTTGATAAATTCGAGCGCTGTGACGCGTGATTTCGCTTTGTTTCCCTGACTCGTACAATAAGTCAACTTTGCGCCACTTTGGTAATCCCATATGCTGAAAAAATTTTTAATAATTGCCAATTAGAAAATCTTTTTAAGTACATTAAATGCTTATTTTTTTGGTACTATATTCTAGATATCGAAAATACATATACCCGAAACAATCTTTCAACGCCACGGCCAAATGTGGTTCAAACGGATGAAAAATCAGAACTTGAGGTGACTGAGAACATCTCGCGTGATACACTTGCGATTCCATTTTATTTTGCGGCGCGCGCAATTGTTCCTCCCTTGCGTCTTGTCTTTGTCTCGCGTTACGTATAAATCTGCAATCATAATCATGTGTATCGTATATTTCGTGTGAAAACGCAAAAACCTGATAAAAACTCATTTTATAATTATAGAATTAACAGTAATGTGTAGAATTAGTCAGTGATGTAAATGATTCTTACCGCCATTCTCGCTCGAGATATGGTCTGCTCTCTACATCGTCCATTTCGTCCTCCAAACTAACGGGCTGAGCAAACTGCGCGCAACTCCATTCGACAAATTGAGAAGTTGTTAATGGAGGTTTAGCTCCAGGTACTTCGTCCGCTTCTTCAGATATCTAAAATTATAAGTGGATAACACAAATATATATATGTGTGTGTGTGTGTGTGTGTGTGTGTGTGTAGTGTGTGTGTGTGTGTGTGTGTGTGTGTGTGTGTGTGTGTGTGTGTGTGTGTGTGTGTGTGTGAACAGAGGAAAGATGTTGTTTATGATAGTTAATTAGAAATTACAAAGGATGTTTTACGGAATCGTGTGCTTCGCAGATAAGGGACGCCAGCTACTGCTACGGGAGCAGCGACGAGGACGAAGATGACAGCAGTAACGCCCTTCGTCAGCGGGGCGAGGTCAGCGCGGCGGTCAACACCGTGCTCTACGTCGGTTTGGGGACCACCGCGCTCGGCTTAGTCATCTCGTTCGTCGGCACCGGGGAGAA
>NW_012028707.1:128653-154197 GCF_000956235.1 Wasmannia auropunctata | reverse complement strand
AGATGTGTATAAGAGACAGGTGCGTGCGTGTGTGTGTGTGTGTGTGTACACATGAGTGATTCTTCGTGATTATCAATATTTCAATGGGTACTTGAAATATCTTCTCTTATTTATTGTAACTTAAAAAATAAAATTTAAACCATTTATGTCATAATCTTGTCTTGGACACCCTCCGTTAAAAAAGTTAACATCAAATAAATAAATCAAGAGCAATTGATTCTTACTGTATTAGGAACAGGTTTTCTCGAACGACTACCGTGCGATAAAACTCTGGAAGAAGAACGCAACAAATCCGTTCCAGAGTTGACAGTCGTTGGTGGTGATTCTCCTTTGCTGAACGGTAAACATATAAAAGGAATTGTTAAAGATAAAATAAAAATTACATCTTGTACAAAGTAAATCTTGACCAACCTTAAATAACCAGTCCGATTTGACGGAGACGGCGGAAGAGACAGTGACGAAGAGATTTTCGTTTCAATTACCTCTTTAGGGGTGGAAGATGCTTTCACCTGAAATTTTTATATTTTGTATGACAAAAATTATATTTCCCCAAATTCTAACGCTTAAAGATAAATCAATACCTTATTACGAATATGATTGGTAACTTTTTGAGACATAGCAGCGACCACCGGATGAGGATCATTGTCGAGATTACACAATCCATGCCATAATTTCATATATACACTGCCATAGGAGAGACTCGGTAAGTTTCCAAGAGAACTATGACCTGCGATGAATTTTACAAAAATTCATATAAAACGTCGCTGTCGTAGAGTTATTTTAATAAATAAGAAAAAAGAAAAAAATGTTGCTATTATACAAAGCCTGTGCAAAAAGCACTCTATCGGTGAAAATTGCACAGTTGCAAAAACAAAAAGCAATAACTATATATGAACATGCAATGAAACTTCCAATCATTATTACCAAGTGACTCGCAAGGTTTCCTCACGAACTCCCAATTATTACCTGACACACGAAAGAATCAATGCAGATAACTATTTGATTCAGTGCTCAGACAGAAAATATTAATTGACTTTTCTTTGGCTTTTCTCAAAAATCGGTATTCCTTACCTAAACTGCTAATGGACGACGAAGACGATACCCTTTTGATTCGATCCTGCGGTCCAAACCCATCGGTCATATCTATGGTGTATGTATTGTTAGGGGATAACATTTTCAATCTGTCGCGCGAGCTAATACGTCTCATACCGCTGAATGGGGATAAAGTTTCTACGACGAGATCCTTTCGACTGTTCTCCTCGGCCATGGCAAGAGTAACGAAGGAATTTTCGAAATGTAACACCATCCACTGGAGAGCCACAACTAATTCCTGCAGAGACAATTTCGTAATAATTTGTCAGCAATTTGCCACTGTTTCCACCAATTCTATAGATTGCAATCTTGACTTACTTTCCTAACTAATGGACACATATCGTGAGAAACTGTATTAATAAGTGTCATTGCGATAATTTGATCGATATTATTTGCATGCTCGCTTCTGGTTGTAACACTGTTTACAAATGTGCCCAATGCATATACGCTAGCTGCTCGGACCTGTACATCAAACAACAATATTCCTTTATAATTTTCAAGTTTATATATATATATATATATATATATATATACACATATATATATATATATTATATATAAAATATATCGACACAAAATAATTGAAAATATTCGCATGTGTAAAAAAAAAAAAAAAAAAAACAATCATGTAACCTCTGGAACAGGATCCTTTAATAAGGTGAATAATTTTTCATGAGCAATGTCCCTCACGCCGCACCATCTCGCCTTATCGAAATTATGCCAAAGTCGTGCTAGACACAAGCAAAGCCATTGTCGTAGCAAAGAATTTGTATCTCCTAATTGTTCCAAGCATATTGAAACCAGACTGCCCTGATTTGCGGCTACTTGACCTGGTCGGTAATCGTTTACGATACTTGCCAATACAAACGCGGCTAATGTCCTATGCTCACTCTGAAATCATTATTAAACGTACTTTCGTTACGAGAAACTTTAGCCGTTGTAGACCGGGCGTAGTTACCGGATAAGATTAAATATAACGTATAAGCTACCGGGATAGAAGTATCCTGCAGCACTGACAAGAAATATTTATGACCGCCATCGCGCACAAGGTCTGCTTGGCAAGTCTGCAATTGAGAAACATATTTAAAATTAGAGAATTTATACATACGAAGCATAGCGTAACAGTGTATGGGGATAATAATGCGGAAGTACGGACACTCACATTATCCACCGCTAAAATCTTTGCCCATATAAAAACGAGCAGGGGCCGCAGTTCTCTGGCATTGCTTTGTAATAATTTTAAAACATATGGAAAGATGCCGACGCTGAGTGCTAGGTTCACAGCCCACGGACCGAGGTCAAGAAAACGTCCTAATAGCTCTAACGCTCTTAGTCTATGAACTTGACTCAATAGCACTTGGAGGACAATTGGAAGCTGCTCAGGTGGACTGCGATTTTTTGATCCCAAATTAAGCCATACTTGGAAAGCTGTAAGTTGATCTTCGAAAAATGACGAATGCACGTATCGGTCTTCATTTTCCAGAACCGTTGGCAATTGTGCCAAGCATAGGTCAAGCGCCATGTCCCAAGCTTGCCACATACGATGCTAAAAATATGATATGCAAATTTATATCTCTTATTCAAATTTAAGAGCAAGCGATAATTGAAAATTTTAGCATGTAAATGTTATAGTAAAGAAATTCTTTTATGTTTAAAGATAACAAGTCAATGTAAACCTGATAAGTCGGCGGCAATTTCGGGGAAGAAACTGGCGTGCAATCGTAAGAACGAAGTATCCTCTCCGCTAGTAAGAAATTTCTGAAGAGACTGGCAACCAACAGATCTTGTCTAAATAATCTTTGAAACAAATCTATGGAATATTTTTATAATTATTATAGTTATACTTTTATTTTGCGTCAATAAACTTGCAACTCAAATGTCTTACCTCTTGGTAAAGTATTCCACGCTATCGTGTCGGTAATGGCGGTAAATATCCAATTAAGCTCGCCTAGCATTGTCCTTCTATCGGTCAACTGTCCGGGAATTCTAAAAAAACGTGTGTATCAAGATATTAATAAATTAATAAACTATTTCTCTCTACAAAAAATAATAAAATTTAATAAGTTTAATATAATGTTAATAATACTTGTCAATGAGATCAAGCGATATGTTGGGAACCAATTTGGATGTAGGCTGCATAGCAAACCTATGTAAAAGAAATAAATTTATATATACATACATGTTTACTTATATACAAGATATATATGTATTGGATACTCATAGATATCTTTTGTTTACGCCAGAAATTCTTACCAGCGTATTGCAATTTTTATGGGCGTAGTGAGGCATGACGTAAATATATCTGCAGGTAGATTCGGGTTCATAGGTAAAATCTGATTAGCCGCACATGCCGCTAGTTGGATACAATTCTTATAACATGGTGCTGCAGGACATACCACCCCGGTTGTGCGATTTTGCTGCTTTTCCATCTGTAAGGAATAATTTCATTCAATAATTACATGTTTTGTTAAAACCTTTTAAACACTTAAAACCTTTAAGCAAATTTATGTATCCTCCTTTTTACCTCATACTCCTTTTCGTGTTGGTCTGCAAATTGCTGGAAAGATTCTACTATAATCCCAGCATTGGAACAATCGTATACATAAATACTAGGTGCACCCATCCAAGTCTGCAAGTCGTACACTGACAATGGAATGTATTGTGTATATGTCTATAAAAGTAGATTGTTGTCAATATATAAATATTGCATCGGACGTGATGGATATAAATTCATTTATCCTGAGTTTATACTGACCCTATTAAATACCCATATTTCACCATTAGTAGTAGGTTTGGGCACTCCATGACCATTATAGTGAAACAGAACTCTTTCTTCTTTGGCATTTCGCCTCAAGGATGTACATAATTTTTTAACTTCCTCGACGGTTGGATCTAAACTTTGTTTATAGCGAGCTCTTGGCTGCCATCGTTCATATTGTTTTTGCAAATTTGAACCTATAGTCTCGAGAGCTTTTTGAGGACTCACCGATAAAGGATCTGAAATAATATCAGTTGATAATTTTGCATCCAATTTATCATAAAATTATAGAATAATGTTGGGAAAATATGTTTGTCATAATTTATACAAGTTTAAGCAATATATTGTTTAATAGCAGTCATTATCTGTGATTGTTACTTTGTAAGGAAACGAAAAGTCTCATTCTATATAAATGCTTCATTTTATATATATATATATATATATATATATATATATGTATATATATATTGATATGATAAATGTTAAAGTTTTTTTGTTTATAAGTACGCTTCTATTTTACATTACAGTATTATAATTATAACATAATAATTACAGAAATACAAACTAATTCTAATTTATATTTTATGCAGAAATATATTTTATATAGTATAAAGACCAATTATATCATACACTCAGTCTTAGACTCAATTTTTCTTATTAACTTGTGGCTTAGACTTAACCTAATAATGTAAAATTGTGTTTTGCTATAAGTAATCAATCATTAAACTGATAGTTCTGCAATTTTAAAATTACAACTATAAAACTATCAGTTTAATGATAAGATTTAGGTTAGTTTAACCTAAATGACAAGTTAACAGAAAATGAAAAACCAAAACTTAATATGTAAATTTTAATAAGTAAAATATCAAATTTGAATGTTTCTTTTATGAATCTGCCTCTACGTGTCAATATGTAATACTTAATCTTTTTAAATTTCTCTTCTCATATCAGTTAATATTTTTGTCTTACTAGTTAGTTGCACTAGTAAGAAAAGCTTTTAAACGATATTAATGTATTTGTAATTTATTATAAATTTTGACAAGATGAAAAGATCGCGCTGAAACGCGATAACATCCAGAGGATGCTCGTGGAGAAGCATCGTGGAGTATCGTGTATGTCGTGTCCAAGGCGAATCACTTGGCATTGATGGTAGCGATGGTACCGTACTACACACGCCTAACCTCAAAATCGCAATTACATAACTTAGCGAGATTACCTATCCAGCATTCGAGGCGAGCGCATGGTTGCGTCTTGACGATATCCGGGGGGTCAACGCCAACGTTCAGGCACAACACCAGAGCGACACTCACTGTTTTCATCTAAAAGAAAAAAACCCGCACACACACGTACGCACGGTAAGATATCTGGCCTAGATAAATCATAACTATGTTCCCGGTCGCGTTTAGCAATCGCGAAGCGAAGCGAGCGTCGAGAGCATGTCGCGCTGATTCGTACACACACGTACATACGTACCCGCTCCTTCATTCGCCAAGTCTGACTGATACAATTGACGTATTCGATCGTGGCATTGTGACGAGGCTTGCAGAATGCCAGCTGCATCTGCCAATCCTCCTCGTCGCCAGCACGCCTGGGCGACGCGTTAGCGTTGTTCTTACTCGGCGGCAATGACGGCGACGTCGGCGACGTCGGCGACGTCGGCAAGGTTGGCGACGACGCCTCGTGGCACGACCTCATCCTAGCATAGCTGACTGACATCGTGACCGCCGCCGCGCGTTGCGTTTACAGCACCACGTGTGAGAAACGCGCGCGCGCGCGCGCGCGCGTCCTCGACGTCAACGCACCCCGATAAACGAGAGCGTCGAATTACACGGTGTGCGCGCGTCAACAAACGTTCACCGTACGACCGCGGTGCAAAGACATCTCGATAGGGCGCGACTAGCCCAATTTACCGCACAAGTCGCCATGTTAATATTCTCTTCTCCTCGTCCGCGGAGAACGTCGCCATGAATCTTCCTTCCCTTTCCCCATCGGGCATGGCGTAAAAGAGATGTCTGAGAAAGTTTACCCCTTTTACAAAAATGTCCCTAGCAAAACGCTTTAAATCTGGACAAGAAACAACCACTTCTGATTGGTCCGCTATTTCTCAGCCCAATTCCCGCCTAATTAAATCTATTTTCGCGTTACTTTTTCATTTAAATACTATAATTAAAAACATTTTATAGGTATTAACAAGTAAATAAAATGCACATCCAATCATTTTATACAATATTAATTTGTTTGCAAAGTGATTCTGTGTTTTTATACGTGTTTCAACGTGTTTTAGGTTATAGTGGAGACTCTACAAGTCAGAGACGCAGCAGTAAGTATACAAATATATTTCTCTTTCTCTTTTGTTTTGCCGAACTATAGACCCTATACACATATACAAAGCGCGCGCTCGTGTCCTGCAGACTCTGTGATCATTAGAGGGTCTCTATGCGCAGATCGGTCAATAATTCAATGCCTGATTAAAACGCGCGCTGTTTTGCATTATGTCCTAATCAAATTAAAACCAGTTTAATTTGGAAAAATATATTACATTAATTTTAATAAGTGTTATATAATTGCATCATAATATATCAGTAAATATCACGAAAATCGTCTAAATGACGATAATGTAGAAAACGGTAGCAGTATGTCTGTTACCATTTTTCTTTATTAAAGATATAGCAGATATATGTATACTTACTCTTACGCCATACTACACTGCGATTATTTTATTTCCGGAATTAATTCCTCCAACTTTGCGTCTCATATACTTGATCCATAAAGGAATTCTATCTAAAACGATTATTTCACTTGAAATCAAACTCTTTTGTCTAAAAATCTACTTGTTAACAAATAATAAATACAATATAAGAGATGTATTCTTATGTAAAAAAAATTCTTAGTACGATAATGTAATTTTATTCTGCTTTTTAATAAAGCCTCTTCCCAGCGCACGCGCATGTATGTATGTACATGTTACATATATGCCATGTGTAAATATTACAAGTAAAATGTACTATTGTTCTCTCTCTTAAATTCATTACTACTGTATCGCGCACGTGCAAAATGTACAATCGCTAATAAATAACAAATCCAAAATAATAACAGGTGGCAAAGCATTAAAAGAGATGTAAGTTGAGATAATAATAAAACGAGATAATAAATCACTCGTTGCGACCTTAAAAAAATATCAAATTCTCCTATGTATCATGTTAAGAGCGACTCTAATACATCATTGCGTACTATATTCACAGCCTATATATATATATATATATATATATATACACACATATATATATACATATATATATACATACACATACACACACACACGCACGCACGCACGCACACGCACACGCACACACACCATCGTAACTTCCTCATTTATGTACAATCTCGATTTGATCGTTTGCCAATTATTGGAAATTATCGTGCAACGTTGTGTCTTCCTTCTCTTTCCTCGTTTTATAATCACTATTCATCCTCAAATCAAATTGCCCAGGATCTATTACCACACAACAGCATTCGACACTTCTTCACTAGTAGTATCGTTGAATTTGCTGATATTTTTGCTTGACGCATTACTCGTTTCCGCTTGCTCCTCGCAGAAACTTTGTTATAGTTTAGTGTTGCTTTTAAAACTGTTGCTTCTCTCATTCATGCATCACTGAAGTGTTTGTGGATTGTCGAGTGGTTTATATCCCTACCATAAACAGTTTATATATTAGTAACCGATCGATATGAATTATTTGCGATAGAAAGCAAAAAAGTTATCTGTCTTGGAAGAAATTTCGTATTTTTAATCAATTTAACTGAATTTTTTTTTCGTTTTATCAGATTAAAAATCTGCGCTAAGCAAGAGAAATTATCGAGATTGGCTAGAAAATAAAACAAAAGAAAAAAATACTACATTTGAAGGTAATAGAAAGATTAGATGGAGATGCATAGAGATCACATAGCTTTGCACAGCCTGTATGTTTCAGCGATTCATGCTGCCGTAATAGCGTATGTTTAACCGTTTGCTGTCAGGTCTTACAGTGTTATTAAACGAGTCGCGTAAACGTTCCGTAAACGTTTTATATTCCATCTCTGGATTACTTTGCCCAAAATCAAAGTCCGCGACTTCTATCGTGAATCTCGCTCTGCTCTGGATGTAATACGCCACACCAAACACTATCAGTACCACGGCAACAACCGAGCAAGAGACTGGCACTATAATAACCGACAACTGCGGTTTTGTTGTAACTGTAAGAACGTTAAATGCAAATATTATCGTAATTGCGACAATCCACATAAATTACGATACTTGATAAATATATCGCTGATAGGATATTTACCCTTATAAATATTGATCGTCAGTGGATAAATCTGTGTACTAACTTCGTTGCTTAGTATCATTAATATTGTGTAGACACTGGGCTCGAGAAAATAATGAATAATGGAAAAATTGCACAAGTGCATGTGTTCTACATTATCACACGTCTCATTTCCCGTTACATTGTACTTTCCACGGTGAAACTGAAGACACTTAGAAAACGGGCCCGATCCCTTGCAGGTCACATTCAAAGACAGCATGTCCCATGGTTGAATCCAATTTGTACCTTCCACAGAGATATTTGACACAGGAGCTAAAGATATGCATTTAAAAAAATTAAAAATATATACATTAATATTATAATATAATTTTTTTAAAAATCTCATTTAGTTATATTTAAATTAGAATGATTTTCCCGTAAAGGATTAATTGCCTTCTTACTAACCACGAACATGGATCTTTTTGTAAAAGTATCCATACGTTTTGTTCGGATCCGGAGGAATGAGAGATGTGTTTGAGCAAATATATGGCAATGATAAGTTGGCAATATCTATCGTGCTTGTATTAATTGGAAGTGCAGCTGTCGTAGATTTTATCGATGGGTTTGCACTCGTAACAGTTACTGGTAATGTTACGACTGAGACACGAGTCCCATTCGAATTTGCCATAGTAGTAGTAGTAGTAGTAGTAACATTTGGCGCGACTGTTGTCACGTTAACAGGTGCAGCTGTAGTTATAGGTGTCACAGTTGTGGTCGTTGATGTATCATATGAAGCAACCACTAAAGCTGCTATATCACGCGTTTCGCCAGGACTTGTAAAATTATAAACGAAAGCGAAATCATTTGTCTGACCGTAATATCTGCAGTCAATAAACCAATACGTCGATATCGCTGTGGCATTCTCTATTATAAAGTCGTAATCTCCCTTTCGCAAGTCCACCGTTAGTTTTGTCTCATTTGCAGAGGAGATATATTCTTCTGCTATGGTTTTATTAGCCTGTTTTATGGTTATATTACCATTAAGACATTCTGCAATTAAAACAGATAATAAAAATAAGATGTAATATTTCAAGGAAAAAAGCAAAAGTAAAATTTTATCAATAATGTTTACCAGAAATCTGAAATTCGATACGAGCACTTGTATCAGGCACCCAAATTATTGAGAGACTGCGATAATCGACTTTCAACTCCACCCTGTAGTCTCCAGGAGCATTGCCTTCACGTGGATAACTTATGCTCCAAAATGTTGTTGTATTTGGTGTTACTATCTAAAACATTAGAGTATATAAAATTCATAAGGTTAAATAATATTGTTAGCTGTAGACTCTGAATGTTTAGGAATTTCTCTTATGTCAAAGAATAAGTAAAACAGCTGAATATGATCAAAATTAATAATGACTACTTTTAGCAGGAAAAGCATCTTAGTAGACGTTTTGTGCTACATGTAGTCAATTTCGAACAACAATTTGATTACTATAAACTAACATAACAAATGAAACATTTTGTAATTATAACCTCATATTGATATTTCATTCGCGAATTATCGCTCCATGCGTATTTGAATTTTCCTGTTGGTCGCTGGCCGTCTCTGTACAAATCCGCTCTAAAGGTAATCGTCCCACCTAGTACAACTGGTCCATCGTGTGACAGTTTAACATAATCCATGGCAGTAACTGAAACACGCATTCTCGATTAAGAACGCTGAACGATGATGCTACGTGCTCACCTATTGCAATCGACATGTATAAAGACAGACTGCAGATGCTGAGCTGCGGATATACAAAGAATAGGAACATCGATGTAACAATGACAACTCGATCGGACAGAATGCGGGAAACGTATTCCAAGTACAGTAACGTTACAATCAGACGCATTATATATATTATAATAAAGCACGCATTATCACCTTGTAAGAAACACCAAACACCCCAAAGGAGATGGCAATAAAAACGCGCCGTTTGCATTCTGTACGTTATTATTATCGAAGCGCGTCACATTCGCGATCGCTTTCTCTCTCTCTTTCAGATTTAATTACTCTGACATTCCTCGAGAAAAAAACACGTGACAATAATTTTTTAACGTGACAGTTTCTCAGTAATGCTCACTTGTCATTCTCTGACGTCGCCATTTTGCCCAGGGGATCCAAACTTGTATCGCGAAAAGGAGAGAACTCTTCCAAGAAGCGCTGCCAACCTTCGTCTGATTCCTTGCCGACCCCTTATTGCCAACTTGCTTGCCGCATGGGTAAACAACTGCAGCAGTTGTAGATATCGGTAAAATAGTCCGTGATTTTATCCAAGATATGACGTGTTTTTACCTACAGAGCAAGTCACACACGCGGGCTAAAGATCTGACAAGTCACATCAGCTGATGCATGTTTCAACGTATGATATGGGCTTGTTAGATACGTGACACTTGTTGAAAATCAAGTATCCCGCTCTCTAATTCGTTTCGTTATAATTGATAGCGCGGATATAATTGATTACGATGTTAAGGAAACTTTCCTTCGAGCTTCTACCAATTATTCGTTGTTGCAGACTCGCGACCACGTTGAAGCGCAACGTTAAACGCGAATATGGAACGTCATCCACTTTACGTGCCGGAGAAAACAGCGAGTTACACACATACGTGGACGAGGAATTGCGAGAAATTTTTAAATTCAAGGATACCAAGATCAGCAACTGGATCGTAGAGGTTACAAGTTATATTTCCCAACTGTACGATATAACGCGCAGTCTTTTTCTTTCTTTTCTCTCTCACAACATTGTATATCTAAAGGTATTTATTTACAGAACAAGGCACGTGCGCTGTGCGTTAGATATACCGAGAGCAATAAAGATAATCGCCAATGGATTTTACGTACGTTAGCTTCGCAGTATGCTGTACAGCACAACGCGATATGCCAAGTGGCCAAGAGATTAGTCTGCACTGAGGTATACTATTTTCCGTTTTCTTTAAGTTATAATTAGTTATCTGCGACGCTTTAATCAAATTGTGTATGTATATTCCAAATGTATCAATTTTATTTCAATATCGCCGCCATCAAACACATATTTTTAACATTATATACAAATGTATTTGCTTATAAATATATTTTTTTCTTTTCTTCTTCTGTTTTGAAAGAATACCCTTATTATAAATATCGTTCCTTATTAATTAAGTATCTATTTATATCCTAACTTTTTCATTATAGCCTGAAAATGAACGACAGATGATTGTCCATGAGAGAACTTTGAAAGATGTTCTTACACCTGCTTATCATTGGTTATTCATTATTATAGGAAGATTGCAGCATGGTGTCAAGTTCTTGGTTGACTTGAGAACTGATGTTCTGGTAAGCAACAACAAAAAATAATAAATGGTAGAAATAATAATAGAAAAACAGAATCTTTGCATATGGAATGGATGATTGTGGATGACATTGCGAGATCCAAATCTTAGTGTATAATAAAATGAAATTTGTTGTAGATATCAAGTTAAATTATTATTTTGATCGATTGTTTTTTTTTTTTTGTTGTTGTTAGGAACTAATGTCAGAAGTGAATGATGCAAGTGAAAGTATAGTAATACAGCAACTAAATCACACTCTGCGAGATTTGCTTTTACTCTGGTTTTCTGTGGGTTTCTTACACATGGAACGAATAACTTGGGAAAGTGCGTGCGATATATTGCAAAAAGTAATTACAGTTTCGATATTTTATATCTGCGATTACATTTATTTTCAATTTTTGTATTTTTTATTGCGTTCTCGTACTCATTCTTTATTCGCAAATTTCAAGGTTTCTGATTACGAGGCGATACATCCTATGAGAAATTGGTTGGATTTGAAACGCAGAGTTGGACCATATAGAAGATGTTACATATTTACACACCCATCCATGCCAAGAGAACCTATTGTTGTGTTGCATACAGCATTATGTGATGTTATACCAGGTTTTATGCAAAGAAATCTGTTGTTAAATTTTCAAAATAGAATTCTTTTATTGGAAAGAAAGAGAAACAAGAGTACCTAGTAAATCTTTTAATTCTTCTCAATGTTATTACAGATAGTGTAAAGGGTATTGACGAAGCTGAAACTAGAATTTTGGGAAGCGCAAAGAAATGTGTAACATTTCTTGAGGAAGATAAATCGAAAATAAAAGCAGCAATATTTTACTCTATAGTTTCTACTCAGAAAGGATTGCAGGTAATTGATTTGTAACGAAAATCTTAACTAATCAAATTTCAAGTTGACATGAATTACGTATATACTACAGCTTTGCGCTGTGGAAAACGTATATGTGGCTATAAAAAGATGTTTTTACGCAGGGGATTGAGCTTGGTAATTATTTGATAAAAAAAGTAGCTAGCGAAATCACAACTGAATTTCCAGCTGTACAACAATTGTCGAGCTTATCGCCGATACCAAATTTTAAGACTTGGCTATTTGATAAACTAAAACAAGGTAACTGCTAGCTATTGGAAAAAAAAAAAAAAAAATAGAAATTATGTGTATGTATTTGTGTGTTCCATAGACATGGCATTTATATTTACCACGCAAGAATATGAAATTGCAAAAGATATTTTACAAACAGAAAACGTGATATCAACCTTAAAAAAGATCCTGGGCACTTCGTTATGGACAGGAGACAAGCAACTGTCAGAATTTTTAAAAGAACCGCTTCTTCGAGCATGCGCTTGGTACTTGTATAAAGAAAAGAGACGCGGCTATGCTTTAAATGCAGTCGGTACGTGATATATCCCTATCGATATATTTTTCTTCTTTTATAAGCAATTGTGAATGCACAAATTATATAAATATATTTTTAAAGCGAAATGAATATTACGAGATAAATAATTCTCACCACAATTTGTATGTATTGTTTTGTGCAGCTAATTTCCATTTACGCAACGGAGCTGTGATGTGGCGAATAAATTGGATGGCTGATCCTTCGCCACGCGGAGTGGCAAATAGTTGCGGCATAATGGTCAACTATAGGTATATATCTGAAAATCGACTCAAATTAAATATTATATAATCAAGAAAAATATTAAGTTTTATAGACAGAATAAACTGCTTGTCTTAACAGATATTTCTTACAAGATTCTGAGAAAAACAGTCGGAATTACATTCAACATTTTGTCATAAATGCTACAGAAGATGTAATTAATCTCGCGACGCAAGTGGAAAAATTAAGAAATGTGTGTGCATGAAATGTAATTATAATATAAATTATAACATAATTATGAAGGCATGGAGAAGAGAAAATAATATCATAACTACGAGTGAAAGAATGTTATTACGGCTAACGTAATGATGACGATCGCGATAATGAATTGTAATCGATAGCGAGGCAAAGGTATATAATTTATTGATTAAAAAAAATTCTCTTTATTACTCTTCAAATTTTATGTTTTTATTAAAGATTATTAAATTTGTTCATTTATACAATAGCTGATTCGCTTCCAGCTTAAAGACAGCACAATGGTCTGCAGACAGGTCTAGAACAGATAATACAATCTCTATTATAATTCAAAGATTATCTCTCTATTGCTTCTTTTTTTTCTTTTCTTTTTTTTTTTTGCAGAAAAGATTGCATTCACAGAAAAGTATCATTCTCAAAGAGATAACAATCGGAAAGTGCAGTTATATTATGAAACGATATTGAAAGCACCGAACTTCTTTTCCGAAATTAACTTTTCATTGATACTTGAATCGAGTACGTTATTATGTGAGCGTCATGTGTAATATGTAAAAGAAAAAAGGAAATAAAATTGAGTACACACACCTGTAGTCAAGGCTGAGTTTGGTGAAAGTTCGAAGGAAGATGAGGTCTACTTTCTAGTTTTGCATAATCCAAATGGAATTCCTTAGCTACCTTTCTCCAGTTTTGCGCATCAAAATAATAATAAGTACCACGTTCATATGTCGACGTCTTTTCTACAATCCCCAAACCTGGTGCCTGCGTTATCCAAACTTTTTCCTCCATATGATATCGCCACTCTCTGCTGTACCTTCATATCACGTACAAAGAATTATATAAGCGTCACACATTATGCTAATTCTCCCAAGTATCAATCAATCAAAAATCAATTTTCTTTTTACTTACAGTTCCGCCGCAGCAGCTAATTGCAATACATCCCCAACATTTGTATAAAACATATAAAACAGTAGATCATCTTTATATCGATTTAGTTTAACTGGCGCTAGCTTATCCCTATAAAATAAATATAAGAAATTTAAATTTTTTGAAATAAATTATGCGCAATAATATATAAGATTATTCTACAAATTATGTAATTCTCTTTCGCGCGCACGCGCGCGTACATATACATACACACATTAAATCGGACACCTTGAATATCTCACATTTTTGATGGTACGAAAAAATGTTTCAGATGAAAGTTAAACGGCTTCGAGGAGAGCATTTTGGTCACGTCATTTTTTTTCTAGGTTGAGGCTCCAAAAAGATACAAGATCAGTTCTACTTTTTTAAATGAAATTATGATTTTCTTTATATATGATTCCTCTAATTATTACCAAAGTATGTCCTCCTCGAAGCCGTTTAACTTTCGTCTGAAACATCTTTTTGTATCATTAAAAATAAATGATATTCAAGGTGTTCGATTTAAGTCGACCATTCTGTATACATGCAAGGTGTACGATTTTAATTTTCCCAGACAAATATCTTGAAATGGGGAAATTAAAATGAGATACACACACATACACACGGTAATAACACAATCATTTTATTTCAATGTCAAATTAAAATTATTATTATATTATTCCATTTTTTTAAATATAGATAGATATAGATAAAAAAAAATGTTTTTTTAATATCTGCAACATTCAAATGATTTGATGAAAGCAGCTCATATATGTATTATACGATATATGTAGTTGACAAATATTATAGTTTTTACACACAGTGCAAACAGTTTCAATAATAAATTAAATAATGCTTTGGGAAATTAATACCTGATCGCGGCATTTATAAGATACTCTGGTGGTACGTGAAAATCTATATCCTGCGGTCGACATGGAGTTTCCGCCCAGGGACCACCAAAATTCTGATAAAGATTTTCTGGTGAATTCAAATTCAGTCCTAACGCAGTAAGATCTTGACCTAACGCCAGCGACACTAAATTCGGATCTGTCTCTGCCGCTCTGATAAACGTCAAAAGCCCAACCATACCGAATTGATCCTTCACCATACTTGCAGGTATGTTCGTCACCTTGCCTATGTGTATCCAATAATTACATATGTAAGAAAGCTCAATTAATTTAATCATGATACGTTTATCAAACAAATCTCTGATCTTACCATCGGGCGATGTTTGGATGCCTCTTTTAGAAGACTGAGATTTCTCAGATCCAGGTGCTCTATTGGCCTGTATCAAGTCCTGTCCGATTTCTGGACCAAGTCCTACAGGAATATTTTTATCAGACATGCTGCCACCGGGTGACGGACCTTCTCGATTTTGCGTTCCTGGTAATGCGGGAAAATCTTCCGAGCTCATGGTAAATTCGCTGGACTCGGATGTTGGTTGCTTTACCATTCCAACTGTAACACAAATGAAAATTATATCAGCAAAGTGATTTTAATATGATTATCTACATAAAATATTTGAAAAGGCCTAAAATACGTACGCACGCACGCACGCACTAAAACACATTATATTATTTTGAGATTTTAATATTTTAACCGAGTACGGTTGCTCGTCTTGCTTGAAATATAAAAGAAATTATGAAATGATGATTACAGAATTATGTAGAGAGCTCTCTAACCGAGAAGGAAAAAAATTGATATTCAAACCAAATATAATGTATTATAATATAAAGGATTATTTCACAATGTGTGTACTAAAAAAGGCTGCTTTTGCATTTATGTCTTCTTGGCACTAACCATAAGGCTGTTTCCCTGGCATGGGACTAGGTTGCGGCATGGAATCACCTTGACCTCTATTCGTTAAGGAGGGAAACTCCGAGAGATCTAACAGAGGTGGAGTACTCGTATCTCCACCGCCTCCACTCCCAAAAACAGAGTGGAAATTGTTAACCGCACCTTGAGATCCGTAATTGCGACTTGGAGGTATTCCAAAACTGCCCATACTACCCATTGGATTCGAAGCTCTACAATACAGATGGAGATGATTGCAGAGAGGGGAAGGGAGAAAGAGAGAAGAAAAAGGAGAAAAAAAAATGTAAAACGAGAAGCACTAACCCAAGAGCAGGCATTGTACGTCTGTCGGTAAAAGCTCTCTGCCCAAACAGTCCTCTACTGCCCATAGGAGAGAGTTGCTGCTGTTGCTGATGACTATTCTGTCCGCCGGCAGAACCCGACGCCCCAGGATAAACGTTAGTAGCGACTATCGCTGAATTGGCTGTATTTGAAGTGCTTGCAGACGAGCCTGAGAACATGCCCGAGGTAGGTGTGACATGACCCGCGAGGGCCACGGTACTCAAACCCCCCCCACCACCAGCTGCGCGTGAAGTAAGACTTGCGTTCGCAATACTGCGTGGTGGCTGTTCAAAGTTCAGGTTGGCCATAGCCCGGTGGCACTACTATTAAAAAAATGTTTTTGCCCGCAAGCAGGCACACCAAACACTTTTATTTCGCAAATTTGATTAGCACATCCACTTTTCTTTCTCTAGTACAACACTGGAAAACTCGATAATTTCATGGGATCGCCAATGATCCATGACAAGGACACGTAATAACCACTTGTAACCTGGAACAAGAAGAATTTCAATCAAGTCCTTGTTTAATGTAAACACTGACCAATGACTCAAAATGCACTGTCAATATTATTTACCTCCTTCTTCGCGCAGCGTCTCCGTGATAGTTACATTAAAATGCAGTGCAGAGTCGATAACACACCTAATAACAAGCAAAATAATTATTTTTGTAAGATATAACCTTCTAATGTTCAAAGGAGCCATTTATATAAATATATACGTGTGTGTGTGTGTGTGTGTGTGTGTGTGTGTACACGCACGCACGCACGCACACAGATATAAGTTTCTTACGTCTGACGCATACAGAAATAAATATTCTTACGGTAAGAATTCTGATTTTGCCTATGTAACGATTGTTGAGATTTGAATGTATAACGTGTCAACTTATCTATTGAATGTATTCGATCAATGTTTCACAGTAAACAGATCTTCATAATTGTCATGTTTATAATCATAATAAGTTATTACAGTGGATACCATTAACATATACTTTCGTCACATGTGAATCTATTACTTAACAACAATAATAACTCAACCGCGAAAAATTTATATTAAATCTAATGTTGACTACGCATCCAATCACGTCGAGTCTACTGTCCAGTGTCTCGGATGTTTAAAACAAAAAAAGTAAATCCAGAAATTCGCGACAGCTAACATGCGTATACGTGTAGGGTCGATCGCTAATGCTAGCTCTACCTTGTAGAAACATAACACACAATAAAGATGCTAACGTATACGTTCGTTCCTTCGTTCATTTCTCTCGAAAATTATGAGAAATACCTAAAGTCTGTCTGCAAACACACAGTCGCGAGTCGCCGCGCGTATCAAATAAACACAAGCAGCGCGGGCCAATCGACTCCAATCGTCTCCGCTATCGAAAGACAGATTGACAAGCACAAAGGGGGGAGGGGGAGAGAGAGAGAGAGGGAGAGGACGAGGGGACGAAAGGTTATACAGTGCACAAGACGTCAAAATAACATAAAAGAAAAGCGCAAGTTCCGCGCGGCGCGACAACAAGTACCTGGGACGAGCGCGGGGCACCGGCTGCGTATCACGAAGCGGCGAATTCCATCGTGTTCGTGATGATAAACAAAGTGGACGAATGTTAAAAAAAAAAAAAAAGAAAAACGTTCGCTCGCTCGCTCGTTCTCTCTCTCTCTCTCTCTCTCTCTCTCACGCGCGCGCGCGCGCGCGGAGACGTCGTCGATGTGCCTCTCGTTGTCGAGGTTGGTTGGTGATGTTGGTGTAGATGCACACGGCAAGGGGATCTCGCGCGATTCCGAACGGGCGGGCCAATATCGTCACTCGCGCTGCTTTTCTCTCTTTCGTGCGCGCGTTAAATCGCGGATACGCACGTGGACGTCGAGACGTGCGCCGATCAAAATCTCATATACATCACAGTGCCCTTCGGTAACAGGACCTACTGTTTTTTGTCACTCACAGTTTCACGAACTTAAACAACACTAGAGACGGCCGACCCGAGCATCTGCCATATTAATAATTTGCACAACCGTGCTCAAGCGAGTGACACTGATGAGATGCGGATCCCAAGTGCGCAGTGTGCGCACTGTGCGCGCTAAGTCGATCGACTCTCTCTCGGGAAGGTCCAAAGACTCCGAACTCCGAAGCACAACCGCGACTCGCGGGAGTGGTAATATACATTTCCATCCTCGATCGTGTGCATTTCGGATCATGGAAATATTACGCGTTACGTCGACGTAACGGCACTTTGACAAAACGCGAACAGTCTCGAATTTGACCGATCATTTCGTCGCAATTCTAGGGTTTTTCTCGACGATTCGGTGTATTACTCACAATTAAAGTCACTAGATATATTGAGTATTAAGGGAGAATTCACATTGGAGCTGCACCCTGGAACGCGCAGACTCGCACACCCGTGTGTGCATAAAGTGATTTTATATCTGGAAAGCGCCTTTGTGTTGCAGATTGCAAATCGGCCCTTCGTCAGTCGATTGCATATCGGATTTTAACATTCATCTATATCTATTGAATAATCTATGGAACACGACCAGTAGCCAAAGTTTTGTAATAACGTTTTATAAACATTTTACACTCGGTTAAAAAATATATATATATAATTTACTTTTATCTCGCTTGTGATCTCGCTGAGACTTTCACGCTAGATGAAGTGCCGTTGAATGCGTTGAACGCGAAGCTACGCAGAGTACGTACAAGACGACGCGATAGAAGAACGAAACGACGCGTTCGGCCCAAAAATGGCATTAATTAGGAGAGCCTCTCACGCTGGTAGTTGGTACTCGGATATTGGTAAGAGATCGAAAAATGCATTTTACTTTTTACTTATTCGCTCTTCCTCGCTCGTTGACATGATTGATTTTGTTTACTTGATAGAAAATCTTGATAGAATAGACTTTCATCAATATTTTCAATTGTAAATTCACATTTTAATAAATTTTATTTTAATACGAATTTATCAAATTTATTAATTGATTGTGTGCATAGAACTATGATAATATAATACACAATTAAAGAAGTTAAAATTAAATTTGATGATTTGCTCTTGTAGAAATGCAAATATATACACACTACCCACTCATCCACCCGCACACACACACATACACACACACACACACACACACACTCTCTCTCTCTCTCTCTCCTTCCCTGCCTCCTTTTTTCCCTCTTTTTTTGTTTGTTTTCTTTTTTTCCTATACCTTATATCCCATATAATAATGTACACATGTGATATATATGATAAAAATATATTTAAAAAAAACTACTTGAAATAGGATGTATAAATTCTATAATTCTATAATTGTTGCATCAAACAGATGTCTATATACATATGTATTTATGTATAATTTTATTTTATATATTATCAAAGTCCAAACTCCACTTGTCATAGGTTCGGAATTGAGCAAGCAATTGGAAGGTTGGTTGAGCGCGGCTGACTTATCCCATGGACCTGCAAGAGCAATCATTGCTCCGTTAGTAATCATCCAATATATAATACATATTCTTCAAGTTTTATTAAAATACATACACATGTGTAAATACATAAAAATGTCTAATTTTACAGGCACGCAGGATATAGCTACTGCGGAGCATGTGCTGGTTTTGCTTATCGACAAATTAGTCCTGTAGTTGTGTAAGTGTAAATTATATTAACTATATTATTTTAGCATTTTACTAACAAGTATTTAGTTGTATTTTATAGTTGACATATATATATGTATATACATATACATAATTTATGTATCCTGGCTTATAACATCTATGTTATTTGTACATAATTTTGTTTTTGTAATAACGTAATCCTTATAAAAAGGAATATCAGTCTATACATATATCGCGATTGTTTAATAGTTGCAATGTAATTTTCAATGAAAATTTTCATCATCTAAAGTGTAGCTCTATAATATATAGTTTAGTTTGTAATTTTTCAAATTTCTCAGTCAAATGAACCGTGCAACGTGCTGTTATGCAGCCGTAGGATATTTATTCTAGGGCCTTCTCATCATGTGAGATTACCAGGTTGTGCCCTATCTTCGGCTTCCATTTACCGAACACCGTTATATGATCTACATATTGATCAACAAGGTGCTTATATGTAGATTTTGCTGCATATCTTGTATTATATTTTCTTATTTTAAAAAAAGTGTTTTGTTTACTGGAAAAAAATATTTGAAAGTGCGCTTGTTGCTGTATATTATCCTTGAAATAAATTCATTAAAAAGCATATAAATGTTTAATAGTGAGAAGAGAACTGGAAGAGACCGGTCATTTTGAATGCATGGATCTGAACACAGATGAAGAAGAGCATAGCATTGAGATGCAGTTGCCATTTATTGCTAAAGTTATGGAAGGGTATGTTGAGATATATAAATTAATTTCCACTTAAATCCATCAAAAATATTGAAAAGTTAGTTTGATAAAAAATTATAGCAAGTGAGGTTTACGCACTTTCTGTTTATTATTAAATAAGTATGGAAAATGATTATTTTGTTTATATGAGCCTGTGTATGTCTCATACATGTAGATTCAAGGATTCATTTACCATAATCCCAATTTTGGTGGGATCTTTGAGTCCAGAAAGAGAAGCGCTTTACGGGAGACTGTTAGCACCTTACATGGCTGATCCGCAAACATTGTTCGTCATTTCTTCAGATTTCTGTCACTGGGGACAACGTTTTCGCTATACTTACTACGATCGATCATGTGGACCTATACACAGATCTATCCAAAACCTCGATAAAATGGTATGTTTTAATGTCTTTTCTTTTCTTTGAGCAAGGACAGACAATCTCATTATGCATTATAAATGTAAAAATATTGCAACATCTAATAAACCTATGTTTATTAAATTAGGGTATGGACATTATAGAGACTTTGAATCCTCCAATGTTTACCGAGTATCTTAAGAAATATGGTAATACTATATGTGGCCGGCATCCAATTGGCGTTTTGTTGCAGGTAATATGAGAAAATTAAATGTCCACATTAAATAAGTGAGTTAGATTTTAATTCTTTTAACTAATACTGCTCTGTATTCTATCTTTGCACACAGGTAATTCACAGTCTTAAAGGAAATACAAATGGTCAAAGAATGAATCTGAAATTTTTGAAATATGCTCAAAGTAGTCAATGTAACAATATGAATGACAGTTCTGTCAGTTATGCTAGTGCTTCCTTAGTTCTTGAGTGATAACTATACAATTCAAGTATGGTCATTGGCCAGTCTGAACATAAACATTTTTTTCTTAAAGTGGAATGATGTTTAACATGACAGTAAACTTCTATAATCATTAAACGAGATTAGGCTGAATGTTGAGATTTTATAATGCAAGAGAAGATATTGAATTTATTTTAACTGCTGCAATTTCTAATATTATTTGTATTACATGACTACGCGATGGGTATTGGGACAAATATCAATTCTTGCGCTACATTTAACAAATAGAGATGTACTATTATTATCAAAATTTTTGCATAAATGCATTTCGGTTTATTACTTACAAGAGATATATTCAGTACTTCCAGATTTCATGTGTATAGGAAGGAGCTTAAATATTTCTTTGCTTTGATTCTCGATAAATCTTTTAGAATTAATAGCAAAGTGTGTTTCATCTATACTTTTGAAAAAAAAAAACAGATTTCAAACTATTGGCAAAGAAGAGAATGTTGTTGACACTTTCAAATAAGAAATTTAAAAACTAGATATATTATAATTGGTAACTTATACCTAAATTTAAATGTATTATTTGTCTTAGAAATAACGTAATTTTCGTGGTGCTCAAAAATTCTGTTATGTTTAGGCTATGAATTGTGAAATAATTTTAAAATTGTTTTTAGATTGGCATTGAGATTAATTTAGACTAGAATTACGAAAATATCTGTTTTAAAGATAATGCTTGCTATTTGAACTACATAATATTTTAATAATATTATACTTTTTAAATGTTTCATATGAGGACATAAGACTATTAAATCCCTAGTTTTCAAAATTAAATATAATTAATATAACACACAAAGCAAAAGTTTAATTATTTCGGTATTTTATTATGATTCAAATTAAATTAAATGTGTTACTAGGTTACTAGGTTCTCATATATATTTTGTAAAGTCTCTTCAATGCTCATAGTATGAACAATCTGTATTATAATCGATACGAGAATTTTGAACTCTAGGATGTAAAATACACGCGCGCGCGCTCACACACACACACACACACACACACAATTTTTTCTTTTCATACAAAGCAATGGAACGATCTCATATCCTTCCTATTCTATAATCTATTGTTATCTAAGCATAGAGGGGAGAAAGGAGAAATAAACCGAACTAATATTATATTTACTGTAACACGATGTAAATTTGAGAAAGGGTCAGTATATATATATATATATATATATATATATAATCTAAATGTGTACAATAATTTTAATTTCTAATGTTACTTTTTTTATGTATTACAAACTTCTCCATCGAACAATATATTTCTCGAGTAAGTGATTTTAGATATAGAATCCTTTCGCTAAAACATTAATTAAACAAATGATATACAGCAATCAATTCATTTCGTAGTAAGAGAACTCGTTTGTGACAAAAATATTGTACGAAATCATACAACTGATCCTGCACGTGTTGCTTTTTCTATCTTTATATACCGAGGTAATAAGGTTTATATTTGTATGAAAAAAAAAAAAAAAATAATCCATATATATATATATATATATATATATATATATATATGTATATATATATATATATATTTCATAGACGTGTAATAAAATTACGTGAAGAAAAATATACAAGCTCGCTCTCTCTATTTCTCTTCTGTACAACGCGATAAATATCTCATAGTTATGTCCGTGTTTATAACAAATTTCATCTCATCCCCCCCCTCTCTCTCTCTCTCGCTAATTTCCTCTCAATGTATACATTAACAATCTTATAAACTCTCTTTTTCTTTCCTTTTTCATATTAACGTTATAGAAAGACTAAAAGACTATCAATTAAATACAATATCACCTGCTGTGTTCAGTCTTAGGTTTGGTCTCCGTATTTGATTACTGTTTAAATATTTAGCATGTTACATCTAAACAAATACTGTACTGTTGATCCAGTCCCATGTAGCAATCAGAGATCAAGTAGAACGCCAACTTTGTCGTTCCTAAAATAAATGTTCAAATTTTTATTTTAAGAAACTTTATAAAAAGTACGAGACACGCGTTACAAAAGTTGATAAGCTTACCCAAACTGTTAGGTGTAGTAAATTGCAATTGATGATATCTCAGCTGATTATTTATACCAGATACCCTCTTTAGAGCCCACAATTCTCTATTTTGAATGTCGCCTAGTACCAAGAACCAGCTTTCATCCTTTCCTTTTAAAAACATTGGACAATGTGCTTTTAAAGTTTTGGAATTATTCATTCTTTTTAATCCAATGATTAATGTATGCTCCTCATTCCGTCGAACAGGTACGTAATCATCGTTCTTCAGCTTCAACATTTGCTTCTTTTCAACGTTGATATCCCAAGAATTTTCCAACATTAAATCAACGGATATTCTCGGCATGTTTCTAATTACTTGTTGTATCTAAATAGAAAATAGGGATTCTCCTAAATTTTTTAATATGAATTTAACAAAATCCTTTTTATAGAATATCCTTTTATGGAACAATATCTTTTTTAATTTTTCTATTACCTCATGTATTTGGTCTACCCGATAATTTTCACGTAAAACCTTTTCAAGTTTATTATAATTGTCGCATGTGACGGAACACAATATTGGAAGAGCTCTCGATAACGATGAAAATAAGTGCAAATCTTCCTTCCTTATATATGGTAATGTCGTTATTGCAGATTCATCTATCCATCGTGCTTGCACAATCATTTGAAACAGTTGCATTATCCTTAATGTGCTCGTTAACCATCCGCGTTCCGCGACTGTGTCGATCATTGCCTAAAAAGATTTTTCTCTCGTCAGTAACCGAGTCTAAATGTACATATAAAAGGCATTATTATGCATTTTATATATCAATCTTATTCATACCTGTATTATTCTGATTGCTTGATCGAGCACTGATTTCAAATCAGTGATATAATCGGTGCAAGGTAATGATAGCCTTGAGAAATGTGCTTGCAGTAAGAGAAATGCTTTTGTATGTGGAGAATCGTACTGATTTGCAGGGTAACGGCACAGTTTCGCTAGTTCCCTGTTGAACATTCACGCTTATAGAAAAAAAAATAATAAAAGAAAAAAAAAAGATCGAAGGAAGCGAATGACTTACTCATTCAATAATTCCTCGTTATGTCTCACAGGTAATTCATTATATTCATGCGAGTCGCAGAGTATACGTAAGTACTGATCTAACGTAAAGTTCTCCTGTAGCGATTGCGTAAACATCAACATCGTATTATGCGACAGATAATAGAATGACGCTATCTTACCCATCGGCAATGAAACTAGAGTTTGCACGTCCTAGATAAAATGATATTAAAGCGTTGTATATTAGTGTAAATAATGTAAATTATATTATGCTACTCATTACCTCATCGTAATCGATACAATGTGAATCCATTAATGATTTTACGGTGGTCTCTACCAATCTCGAGAGATATTCGTTGATACAGTGAGGCTCCAAGATATCCAGATCGTAATATTGCGGATTTTTCATCAATCTTCGAAAATAATACGTCCATGTTAAGTAATCGAGAAACTCTTGTTTGTTCTTGATGGTACCGGCAACGATCTCGGCATTAATATGATCGGGTAACACTGTCATAAGACTCGATTCCACGGGGAATGGTTCATATAGAAATTTTTTGTAGAAATTCTTCTTCAAGTCATGCACAAGAACGACCGCCACACCGGAGTTATCGAACTGCGGTCTGCCAGCACGACCCATCATTTGAAGAACGTCCGTTATCGGCATATCTACGTAACGCTTCAATTTGCCATCGTAATATTCCGTACCCTTTATCACCACTAGATGAGCGGGGAAATTAACACCCCAGGCCAAAGTGGCCGTAGTGATTAGTACCTATTAATTAATAAATGATTAATACAATCGTATTCATATATCGTATGCATGATAATCACCTTTATAATGCTTTTCGAAACTGTGTAACTATGCAAGAAAATTGATAAATCTATTGTTTCTGTGTGTGTGTGTGTGTGTGTGT
>NW_012028707.1:109534-128633 GCF_000956235.1 Wasmannia auropunctata | reverse complement strand
GTATGCGTGCGTGTGTAATGCAACAATACATACAAAGCTGTTGAATGACTGTTGTGCAGTTGCAACATGCATACCTGTATCTTATTATTGACAAATAATTCCTCCACGGTTCTCCTATCTCTGTCCTGAAGACCAGCGTGATGAAGGCCAATTCCAAAGGCAAGGGTGAGCTTTAGATTCGAGTCATTTATATTTTCGAGAATGTCGTTCATTTGTTCTTCCGGCATGTGTAACCATTGCTTGGAATTATACTCCGCTACGAGATAGGCGATCAGATCCAGGGCAGTGAGGCGCGTTTGCCTGCGAGAGGACACAAATACGAGAGAGGGACTGGCGGGTGCGTGTTGCCTAATCGCCTGGAAGGTTGGCCTGTTCATGGTTGCCATCCGAGGACAATAGTGTTTGCCAGGAAATCCGCTGATGTGGACCTCCAGCGGCACGGGTCTCACAGACGGCCGGAAATTGTAGAGACCCATATCTTTGATACCGAGCCAGTTGGCTAAATCTATCGCGTTGGCCAGCGCGGTCGAGAGCCCGACGACTCTGACCTTGTTGTGCGTGTGAGACGATATGAAATTGGTACGAGAGATGATCACCTCGAGCACTGGTCCGCGATCTTCGCCCAGCAAATGAATCTCGTCGATTACTATAAGCGCCACCTTCTTCACGTAGCTTCGCGTTTGCCAGCTCCGGCTAATACCGTCCCACTTTTCGGGCGTCGTAACGATAACACTCGCGCCGGCTATCATCTTTATATCGGGTGACACGTCTCCGGTCAGCTCCACCACCTTCTTACCGAGTCGTTCCTCTAATCGTACCTTCCAATCGTTCATCCGTTCCCTGACTAAAGCTTTCAGGGGCGCTATGTACACGACCTTCTGATCGGGATGCTGTTTGAAAACGCGAAACATAGCGACCTCCGCCGCGATGGTTTTCCCCGAGCCGGTTGGAGCGCCGAGGAGGACATTGTTATCCGTATGATATAAACAATGAAAGATCTGCGTCTGTATTGGGTTGAAATGGGAAAAGCTGTACAAGCTCTCCAAGTCTGGATCCTTCAGAGCGGTTATCGGTAACGGCTGCAATTCCAGCAGATTCGTGTGTGGAGGATGAGTCTCTGGTAGAATGAGGTCGTGAAAAGTCAATGGAATTGTGGTCTCGCAACCGAGCCAATGGTCGCTCGTAACTCTCACGAGATATTGCGTCGGTAACGATGCATCAGACAACGGTATGGTAACGACGAGTTCTTGCTCGACATTCTGACAGACAATCTTTTTCGTTAGTACAAAATACTCGTGATGATAAATAAAGTTATGATCTGGATCCTCGATCCATATCCAGAAAGCCTGGGAATTCTTCCCGTGAACTTTATCGTTCCAGCGGAACTGTGGGATCAATTTCAGTCGTATTCTCAGGACGGTACGTGTAATGGGCTGCAAACTATATTCTACGTCTAATGCGGGAAATTCAGCGCAACACCTCTTCACTAGTACAGCCGCCCGTTGGTCCCGCAAAAAAATCCCGATCTCCTTCACGTCCATCTCTTGCAACCGATAGATCTCCATCGAGCCTCGCGTCTCGATCTTGTTGATGATCTCCATCGAGAGGCAATCGAATTGGCGCAGCGGCGTAAACACTGACGAGCCCCACTGTTGCGCCTCGAACATCTTCGCCATTTGCAATAGTCGTCCGGCCATTATCGCGTTATTGCGCCTGAGCATGATCTCGAAGAGCGCTCTAGCTATCCGTAAGGCATTCTGCGTGACATACGCCTGATCGGATATCAATGACGCCGTGTTCACCCGAATCCTGGACAGAAACGTTTGCAACAATATATTGACCTTACCGTGGACATTCTCCACGCCGCCGTGTGGCTCGAGTTCGCATTCTTGCATCAGCTCATCCAACTCGTTCATCTCGTCGTCTCGTACCTTGAGCTGCTCGAATTCCTGAGCGCGCGATATCATCGCCAGAATCTCCGCCTCGGTCATGATAGGCTTCTGAAGCTCGTTGAAGATCTCGACCGTGTCGTACTTGAGGTAATAATGGCTGGCAATACGTCCCAAGTCAGTCGTATTAAGATCACCGGTGCGCACATCATATCTGATCATCTGCGCTTTGTCTAGTGCCTTGGCAGCGAAGTCCACGAGCTCTTTTCGCTTCTTCTCGAGATTATAGTCGTTCATGGCGGTTTGATAGTCCATGCCGTACGCCTGAAAGTTCAATTTCATTCGTACATAGAGATAGGTGTAGCTTAACCATTCGACCGCTTCCGTCACGGTCGATATCGTGCCTAACGCTATCTCGGCGTTCAAATTATCGGCCAGATACGTGATGAAGCTGCTCTCGATCGGTATTTGATTGGTCAGCAGTGAGAGATAGTGAGACAGCTTGCTGTGCGACGTAATGATGACCGCGTGTCCCGACTTGTCGAATTGCGGCCTGCCAGCGCGGCCGAAGATCTGCAACACATCCAGGATGCCCAGGTCGACGTACGAGCCGTGCTTCGAGTCGTAGATCTCGGTTCCGCGTATGATAACCGCATGCGCGGGCAGATTTACGCCCCACGCCAGCGTGGCGGTGCAGACTAGCACTTTAATTAGACCGTCGGAGAAATATTTCTCAACCAGATTCCTGTCGGCGCGTAGCAAGCCAGCGTGATGTACCGACAGCCCACTGTTGAACAACTCACCGAGATACTTACTGCGCGACTTTGCGAAGGCTTTGTTCACATGCCTCGCCTGTCCGTCGGACAGAAAATATTTGAGCGTATCGTTTTTCGACGCCAGCTCCTTCAGGACCGTCGCCGTCCTCACGGTGGCATTTCGCGCGTGCACGAACACCATGACCTGATGGCCCTGCTGCACCATCTCCACGACGTTGTTGTAACACACGAGGTCCATGTCATTCATCTGTTGCAGCGGCTTGGTGGCCTTTACGCCGATGAAGGTTTGACTGAGCGGCACCGGCCGGAAACGGTGGTCAAAGTAAAATAATCCCTTGTACGGGTTGACGCGCAAAAATCGCGCAACGTCCACGTAATTCGGTAGCGTGGCGGACAGCCCGACTATCCTGATCATGCTCTGCGACGACTCGACTTGGCGCAGGGTCCTCGCGACCAGCGCCTCCACCACAGGTCCCCTGTCGCCGTGCAGCAGATGCACCTCGTCGATGATGAGCAGTCTCACGATACTAGTGAGGGAAATGTCGCCCGTACCTTTCCTCGTCACGACGTCCCACTTCTCCGGCGTCGTCACTATCATCTGAGTCTGCTGGATCTCTTGCTTCGTCAGTTGCATATCGCCGGTCAGCTCGCGAACGCACACGCCCAGAGGACCGAGTCTTTTGTTAAAGTTGGCTGTCATTTCCGCCGCGAGGGCCTTCATTGGCGCGACGTAGATTATTTTAAATTGATTCCTTTGCAATTGTCCGTCTTGAATGTTCTGTCTCAATTGATGCACCACTGTCAGCATAGCCACGTTTGTCTTTCCCGCTCCGGTCGGGGCGCAAATCAATAAGTTCTCGTTGGTATTGTAAGCCGCATTAAAAACTATACTTTGAATTTTATTTAACGACGTTATGCCACTGAAAGCCATTCGACCGATCTCGTCTAGAGAAGATGTCGATACAGGATCTATCTCAACGTCAATAGATTCTTGTCTCGCTATCGGTATATGTACTTTCTCCCAATGTTCGGTATCCTCCCTCGTAACGTCCTCGGCCAACAATAACTTTTGCCCTGATACACTCGCTTGCTTGGCGCTCGCTTTAGAATCAAATACAAACGGGAACGACTGTTCCTGCGTCGTGCCTCTCTCGAGAGCATTTTTTCTCGGAAATAACGGCGTACACATGGCTTTCAGTGCCTCTTGTTTTTTAATTTGCAGTTCAATCGAATTAAATTCTCTCTCCTCAGCTTCCCTGTTAGTGTCTCGTTTGTTCGCCATTTTGTTCAATTTCTTTTCCTCCTTACGCACTTGCTTACACAATTGCTTTTCCACTTCGGATTGTACAATTACCTGGCCACTCATTATAGGGCCTTGCACGCTCGCTTGCGGTCTCTTGATCACTTTTGGACACGAATACGTCGACACGATGGCCTTCTGATGTTCAATAATGTATTCGATAAATTCCAAGTGTTTGCAACCCAACATGTCAAACAGTTCAGTTTGCACGTTATGCGAATTCCCTAATTTTTCTACTATCGCTTTTGCAAAATCTGAATACGCCATATCTGTGCTACACTCTTTGTGACAGTTTTTCAATCCTTTTGCAAATATTGCTTTGTCAAACTGCAATTCAGAAAAGTAAAGAATTAAAGAAAATTAAGCTTAGAGTTCTTTTGTTCAAACAGATTTAACAGATACTCACTACAGACTTCTTCTGTGTTGAAGGTTTCATTTCATGTATCATCATTGTAAATTTATCAGTATTTGAATTTATTTTGTCTGCAGACATGTTGTGAAGTCTAACAGTATCGGGCCATATGACTCTGGCATGATTATAAGGAATATCTGCGCCAAAAGTTTGTGAAGCCAGAGCATTTGCATTCGCTTTGGATTCTGATAACAATTCTATAGCTTCTTCACAGCATTCCTCTTGAATTGCATTGACTATCTATGTAAGATAATAATTGCAAATAATTGAAAAAAATATTCTACAGAAAAGAGTTAAATGTACTGAGCGACATAAAACTTATAGAAACGTACGACATACCCGCATCATAGCTTCCGCATGTTGATACGATAAATGTCCTGATTTTTGGCCAAGTATATCATATTTTTTTCGTGATAAGTTTTTGTCTTCAATTAATAAACGTAATGCATAAACTGTGAATTCATCAATAGCATCTGAAGAGTAATTTGCTAGAACAAAAAATTGAAATTTTTTAATCAAGTTGCAAGTTGTTTAGCACAATAAAAATTGTTATTACAACAAAATACCAATAGAATATCATCCAGCAGAATATTACGATATTAAATCGTTAATATTTATCAAATTTAAGATGAAGATTGTTAAAAATAAAAATAAAAGTATATTTAATTACTATCTATTATACCTTACCTAAAACTTGTTGCACAATATTTCTCAATGCTAGCAGATGTGCCATAAAATTTTTAGATGCACTTTTAAATGTATTATGCCAATCAAGACTGCTAAAATGTGATAAATATCTAATATGTATTATATCAAGATATACATGTACAAATGTATGTGTGCGTATTTGTGTGCGCACGCATGTCGCAAGAAAATATCGCACATATTGTGTCTATAATATTGCTAACAAATGTAAAATTTATATAAATCGACAAGCTACATTAAATACCATAACTCGATGAATACTTGTTACAATTTTTGAAATATCTACCTTTTTAATCTTTTTGTTCGTTCCTGTCTTTTCTTCAGCAAGTCATTCAGTTCATGGTCTAATGTTTCCCCCCTGTACTCTAGAGAAGTAAACATCCGCAAGGATCTAGTGATGCGTGGTAATTTTGGCATCTTGGTGTATTATCTGTCAATCAAATCTGAGATATTAGTAATGAAGAATATTATTAGTATTGCATCTATACTAGATATTTTTTGAAATATGTATGCAACATAAATAAGTACATATGTTATTTTTTTGCACATATTTGACTTGAAAAATATTCAATATTAATATAAAAAAATATACCATTGTAGAAAAAAACCAAAAGGAATATTTATTTAACATTACTGCATAAAATATAGCTTCTTGTATTATTTGTGTTTATATTTACAAATTAAAAATGGATAGGTGTGTATGTATGTACATACAATAGAATAAATAATGTAACAATAGCTGTGGGTACACTTGTGCGTTTAGTCAGCGACCTACAAGTCTTATTTATCTAAATTTTACCTAAACACAATAAATAGTTTACACCATCGCGATCTACGTGTTTAGGTCGAATATGGGATGTAGATTGCCAACTAAATGTAATTAGGTATATATGTAGGTGTAAACATTGCCGATAGAAGACTTTGTAGGTTATGGAGATTATCCCAAATTGTCACAAGTCACAAATTGAGTCTAAGAGGTGATAAATTATAATTACAGATTTAAATGCTTAAAAGTGAATTTAACTGCGTAAAATTTTTATCATCTCCCAGGCATTCGTAATCTTTTTTACGATAAAAGTCCTTATGTTATCGAATTTTAATCAAAAATTACAGCTTATTACGAAACGAATTTTGGGTTAATGTGACTAATTGTAAATAATTATCACTTGGAATGTAAATTTCTAGAGGCGTAAAATTACAAACGTTTTATTTAAGTACAAATTATTTATTTTAAACGTTCATGTATGCGAATTAAGTACACGTTCCATATAGGTTCAAGAAATGTACAAAAAATCAAAATCTTGCACGATATGATGCAATACCTATTGTTCGAAAGGAAAGTGGGATAAAATATTACATGTTATTCTTTCGTTTGTTCAATTATAAATTTGCAATTAAACATTAAGTATTGCAAAAATATATATTTGAGAGAAATGGTTTAAGCAGTCGTTTAAACAGACTAAAAAAAGGGTATCTCGTAAACGTCAACGGTGACGATTCTCGCTTGATCAATCTGGCAAATATTTGTTTATTCCGTTTCGTCACACGATAAGATCCAGATTTACATACCGGAAAGATGCTTTGAAAATAGAGACCGATAGTAGTACGTAAGTAGTGGCCAGGGTAGTGCGTACAGAAAGGACTGTGATCGTCAATTATCGAAACAATGGAGAAAAGACTTCAATCCTCTTTGCCACGTGATTCCGTTTGGTGATTTCGATTCGTGATACCGCAATAACACCTTTCCCACGACAATCTCGACCGCATTTTTATGAGTGGTCGTGGACGTCGTGGTCGTCGATGGTCTCACTGCGCGCTGATGGATGCGCTTGCGCGCAGTTCTGCCATATTTTCTTGTTTTCTTGCCCGCCAGTCTCACCAATATGAGAAAAACGAATCGCTCTAGCAATTTTGCAACTAGAATAGAAATATTTTATCTCTATACAAAAACCGAATAGCTCTAGTCGCGCGCGCGCGAATCAGCAGGTCAAAGGATTTTTTTTTTTTTTCAAACCCTGTATGTGACTAGCAGAGGAGGTGTGAGGGCTGTGAGGCTGCCGCCTGTGGTCCGTGTGTGTGTGTGTGTGTGTGTGTATGTGGTGTGTGGTGTGTGTGGAGGGGGGGCCTGTGTGGCACTCAGTGGCAGTATTGGCAGTAGTGAAGTGACACGAGCACGTCGTGCGAGGAACGAGGAATTGCGAGGAACGAATTAAACGGATTTTCGAATCTGGAGTTGGAGTTTGGCCTTCGTCGCGGCCAGTCATTCTCCTGTCGTGTCGCTCTCGGTGCTTTTTGCTCGAGATGAGGTGGTGGTGAGTGCGTCACAGCACAGCGTTGTATCAGCATCAGTCAACATCATCGCTTCTCTCTGGTGTCGCGTTGTTGGGTTGCATCGACTGCCGCAGCTGATTGCGCGACCGTGGCCGCGCTGTTGCGATCACGGTCTGAATGACCGTCTCGCACGCTTGGAATGAAATCCATCCGGCCTCCGCTGCTGTTGTCGTCGACGCCGTTGTTGTCGCATACTAGTTTCACGAGGTTACGACATCGTCGCAAATGACATCGTCGCAGGCTCGGCTACACCAGACTGAATTCCACCGCCCGGCGTTCGTCTTCGGCTAGGAAAAATGTTCTATAAAAAATAGCGGACATGAGGAGTGACGCGGCGGCCTTTCGTCATTGATCCGTCGCGAGGACAATTTTAGGAAGAACGAACAAACGAACGAACGAACGAACACGCGCGCAAGAGCACTTTTCGGAGCATTCCTCCGCTTCTCTCGCTATTCCGCAAGGATCAATGAATGAATGCGGGCAAGGCGACGTATCGTCTCACGACACGTCTCATATGCCACAAACGAGGATCGAGGAATCACAACAGATATGTAACAATAAGGTATTGTCACCATCTAGTTTTATATCGCGCCTCACACACACACACACACACACACACACCCTCCTTCCTTGACCAAGGAGGCCAAGTAGAGCTTAACTTCTTTGACTGCACATCCTTGTGCCTTCTTGTGCCTTTCTGCAAATTTGTTTTCATTGTATCTACATACCTATTTTAATGTTGACGAGGTTTCTCGAAGATTATGCTAGCTAAGAGGCAATTTTTCATGTCTTGTACAGCAGTGATTCAATATTTTTATCCGTCGACACACACACACATTGCAATGAGTCTCCACATACATCAAATCTTAGGTTTCTTCAACATCTGCACTTAATGAAGACAAGTTTCATTGCATACGCAATAAAACACAAATATGTTAGATTTAATATGGAACATAAGTAAAAAATAAATAAACAAAAGTAATTGCATCATTTTTCAGCTTTCCATCAAGACTGCCAATGTAAGACTGAATTACTGATGCATGGCATAATTGTCTTTGATGTCAAGTACGGTCAGCATCAATGGGAAACTGTTTTTCGTGCTTCAAGGTGCCACTTCCACCATCGACCAGCACTGATCACGCCATTGTATTGGAGCATAAAGACGGTAGATATATGTGAAATTTTTTTTCCTTCTCCCATATAGGTATAATTACATTTTAGATTTGTTTCTTTAATAGAAACTATATATACAAAATGATATGCACAATATTGTTTAATTGTTAATTTGTTCAGTTCCAAGTATAACCTTCTTTTGCGCTATATAAATTATTTTGATTATCTTTTATAGAAACGATGGAACTTAGAGGTTTGTTCCCAAATTCTTGCCAACAATCCAGTTCTTTTGTGCCTGAAACACATGCAAATGGGAACAGGAAGTCTACAAGTACATTACCTACGTTTAATAATGTAGGCTCGGATAATTGTGGATCTGTACCTAATGTACAAAGTAACCTGCGTTTATCGCGAGGGTTCTATGCACGATTACAGCCATTAGGACGATCCAGTACATCGTCGGGTCTTAATTTAAGTACCGAACATAGGCAGCAAAGGGAACCATCAGAGAGCAAACTAAACGCTCTTTTCGACCAATACAAGGTATAGCATACAGAATACACGCGCGCTGACTTCTATTTATAATTAGAGGTACACATCGAAAAAGAGAATAGAGACGCTTCTATCTAAAAAGAAAATTAAGATTTCAGAGACCATTCTAGCGAAAAAAATTACACACACACACACAGTTTAAGATTATTAAAGATTATTTGAATATTATATCGCGTTCTAATTATTTTTTTCCGTGTATGTTTGCTTTTAAGGATCCTCATGAAGATGCAATATTAGCTGATGGTATAGAAAGACTCTGTGATGATTTACAATTATCACCTGATGAATTTAAAGTACTTGTGCTTGCATGGAAGTTAAATGCGGAGCAAATGTGCCAATTCACACGCCAGGAATTTGTCACGGGTTTAAAAGCGATGAAGGTCGATAGTATACGTGGTATACAGGCGCGATTGCCTGAGATTGTTCAAGAATTAACGATCAATAGTGATTTGTTCAAGGATCTCTATCGATTTACATTCCGATTTGGCCTCGACGTGACGTCTGGTCAAAGAATCTTACCAGCTGATATGGCGATCGATCTTTGGAGACTCGTCTTCACGATACGTGAACCTCCGCTCTTAACGAAATGGCTAAACTTTCTAGAATGTCATCACATCCGGGGAATACCTAGGGACACTTGGAATATGTTTCTAAACTTTGCCGAGAGCATCGGAGACGATCTTGGTGCTTACGATGATGCGGAAGCATGGCCAAGTTTATTCGATGACTTTGTAGAGTACGAAAACGACCAAATGAACCAAAATATCACTAAAGATGACATTATGAAAGATACTTCTATCGACAAAGCTTAATGTTCTTTTATCGACGAAGCTAATGTTCAACAGAAAAATGACAAAAGCGAAAGGTATTATCTTAAATCTGATCTTTTAACATAGGATCATCTCACATTATTCTGCGATATTTTGTTCTTATCAGTATGATACAATAGAAGAAGCGATTCTTCTAATTATTATTATCCATTTTTAACATTAACATTTGTTATTGCATCATTTTGTTTGTATTCGGTTTTCTACTTCCTATAATGTAAATATAGCTGATTTTGTGTAGTATTTAATACGCGTGTACGTTTTGTGTGAGCACGCGCGCGCGCGTGTGTATGTATGTGTGGGAAGGGGGGGAGGGATGCGTGTAAAAAATACCTGAAAAATCTATATTATAGATTTTAATGTGCTAGCAGCAAATTACATATTATTATGTATTTGTTTGATAAGAACAAAGTACACATTTATTATCAAAGATGTATTTTTACACTTTGACTTTTGTGTGTGTGTGTGTGTGTGTGTGTGTGCGCGCGCGCGCGCGCGTGCGTGCGTGTGCGTGTGTGTGTGTGTGTGGTGTGGGCGTGCGTGCGTGCGTGCGTGTGTGGGAGACAGGGGGGGAGGTGTGCGTGTTTTATGTTCTATACAATTAATAATGTTGTATTTGTTTATAACAATGAGCATGACGAATAATCGTATCTAAAGATATAACTGTGCTTATTTATTGTGATCAGCTACGTGGACGTGCGATAGGTAGATCTATCTTACGAAATGTTATTTTATGGAAAATTTAGAATGCATATGTATAATTGCATAAGACTATCGCTTTTTTCATTAAGTTGTGATATGTATAAACAGTGTATTTTTAAATTATACATATTAATATACAGTAAAAAAAGAGATATAAGATTATAAAATTTTGATACAGCAATGAATAAAATTACAGCTTTAAAAAAAATAAGTAGAGCTGAATATTGCCAAACCGTTTGTATATTGAATTATATTTGTACTGTATGAAAGATAAACGAATTACACATTATTGATTTAATAAGTCGGATTATTAATTTTTAGTTTACAGATATGCAACAATATTATACTGTAGATTATTCTTCTTTGAAATTTTAAACAGTTAGAGACGTTGTTTTTACGATTTGTGTATTGTATTGTCCAATATAGAGAATGTTTATATAGAATGTTTTATATTATTTATGAGATAATAGGTGTCGAGATTTTTATTAAACTTATAAAAAAATTATTTGTATTATAAAAATATGCATAGACTGAAAGAATTATGTTGCGCAAGAATTTAACAGCAATTGCGCTATAGCTATTTAATAAATTCATTCTGTAAAAAGAAATTTTTGATATAAAAATTCTACATTCGAACTTAATTCTCTATAGAAATGAAAGTTTTAGACATCTTGAGAAAATTCTGTTTATCAGGAATTGTCCAGAAAAACGTAAAAAATGTAATTTTACATTTTAAAGAGAAAAGTATAGAAAGAATTGTCTCAATTCGAATTTGTGATACTTGGGATATAAACATAGTTTCGAGTTGATATTTCTTACATTTTTTTTTGACATGTGAGTAAATAAATATAAAGTAATATATATCTCATATGTATTGTACAAAGAGTCAAAAATTTACCTCTAATTATTTATATTATGTAGCTTAGGATAACATGTATATTTATCTACAATTTACATAAATATATTTAATATGTTACGTTAATACACGATGTATTTACTATAAATTTCGTGTACAATTCTAACATTTATAAGAATATTACAAATAATGGAAGGTGTGTGTATTAATTTAACTTAATTGTTCCTATCTATTTGTTTTTTATTTAATTTATTTTTGAAATCTTGAGGACATTGTTAGAAAAAAAGATACATTAGTTGATGAGACTAGCCAATAATGATGAATAGTAGTACAGATAATATGGAATATATTGGCAAAATGTAAAAGAAACCCACATTCTTAATAATATGGGTTTCTTTTACATTTTGCGAATATATACCATATTATCTGTATCTATATATATTATTTGATATGTATATGTCATGTCTTTCTGAAATAATGAGGTTTCTATCAGATTAATCTATCGTGGGAGAGTATTGGAAAAAATCAAGATATTTTAATTTTTTATTTCACACACACACATACACACACATACACACACACACACACACACACACACAATATGAGTTTAAAAAGAAGACATTCTAGAAAACAATATGTATTTTCAGAAATATCATACTTGAAAATTCACTGTCTTTTACCCATAGTATCTGATATAGATACAATAAATGTGGAAGGCTTAAAAGTACAATTTAGAAACCTTGAAACAATGTTTATGCAGATAATTCAATAAAATATAGATTATGTATGATAATAAATATCTCTGAATTTCAAATATTCATATTAATCATAAAATAATTTCTCTTATCAATTATTTTTTATGTTTTAAACATATATCTATTTTACGAGTATGCTTTTTTGTTTCCTTTAAATTTAAAGTTAGGAAGTTTCTAATCTTAATTGCTTAAATAAGTTGCATATATCGATGCAATTTTTTAATATAATTTGATGCAGATAATTACATAATTTGATATGATTAGTACATAACAAACGCGCGCTGCGTACTAAATCCCTTACATCTTCCAATAACATTTACACTAATTTACATTTTAATTAAACAAATTTTAACAATTTTTGATAAAAAATAAATTTTCAAAAAATGACGCTTCGCGCGCGCTGCGTATTAAACTCCATATATCTTCCAATAACATTTATACAAAATTACATTTTAATTAAACAAATTTTAACAATTTAAAAAAAAATAAATTTTCAAAAAAATGACGTTTTAATCGGCCATATTGAATGGCCACCACCACCCACCGTTCATGTACCCTCCTGGCTCCAATCACCGTTCGGATTCCCTGTCATCTGAGTGTCTTTCAATAACTAGACCCCACTCTCACCGGTCACACAACACTTCACATACTAAGGAAGGAATCCGAACGCACCCCTGCGCAAAATGAAAAGAATAGGGAACAGAGAATAATACTAGATGCACGACACCGCACGCCTTGTCGCGCGCGCGGCGGAAGTTGGCTAGGGAATACCGCGGTAGCCAATCAACGTCTCGTTTGCCCGGTAATATAATTTTCGCCGCGCGAAAAAAGTGGGTGCGTTCCCATTGAGCGCGTCACAAATTAATCAACCAAAATATTCCATTTTATTGCATTATTTGCCGCGCGACTCATCGATTAAGTTACTCGACATTCTAGAGATAAAACAATCTTCCTTTGTATGAAATCCCGAATTGCGCGGCAAATTACGCATTAAAGTGGGATGTTTTGATTGGTCAATTCGAATGACGCGCTCAGTGGAAACGCACCCTTAGGGATTCATGCTCCGTGGACCTAGAGTCCTAGATTATCAGAGAAGCGCGACCGGTGTTACGAGTCCTGATTGGACACGCAAATGGCCAATCATAAGATTGATTTATCGCTATTATAAATGGCTGCCGAATAAATCAAACTTATGATTGGCCATTCGACGCCATTTTTAATATTTTCTAGTACTTTTGCGATACTGCCATAAGCCGGTCGCGCTTCTCTGATAATCTAGGACTCTACGTGGACCATGCTCTCCTCTCTGTCACGATGTGCATAATCTTTGGTGCTTCGTACTCTCTTGTCTCTTTGTAGCTTCGCGTTTTAAGTTTTTAGACAAGGGTGGTAAGAATGGCAGGAAATGCTGCTCATCGCTGTTCATCGTAGGTTACCGCAGATTACCGTTGGTAAACGATAACGAAGTGGAGAGACATGGTTCGGTTCCTGACATTGGCGAAGCTCGGCGCGTTGGTCGTGCAACATAATTAAATCGCCGCGCACTACGTTTCATAGCTCGCGCGCGCGCGCGCGCGCGGCACACAGTACTACATACGTGCCTCTTCTCAATTCTCTCGAAGCGGTGTTGACCGACCGCCGCTTGACGGTGCCGTTTGTATTTTAGCGTTACACAACTACTGTCGCTACGTCACGTCACGCAGACGGCAGAGAGCACATACATTGCACTTGTCTCGTTCCGCTCGTTCGTATACAATACTATGATCCGCCGATAATAAGTAAGTGCAGGAAAAATAGTGGAATACACCGCGAACATTGACGTCTTCATAGCCTTTATAGTACATATGTCGTATGTCGTGTTGTATGTATGCCACATGCATACATCGTCATTCGATTTAACCTAATCATTGAAGCGAGGTCGTCTTTTTGCGGAACATTTTCCTCATCTCGGAACACAGTCACCCTTTGCACCCTATGCGATTTCCTCGTCGTCGGTCGTCCTTGGCGTCCTTGCGAGGTGGTAAGTATGTTTATTCTTATATCTTTTATAAGATTTTTTAATTTTATAGTAAGAATTTTAAGGAACTTATATAGGTTATATTGAGGATACCGAGAGCTGCATGGCTGCATCCTCGATGTATACCTAGTATAGAGAATAAGTCCGATGAAACGTGCATATGTGACTGTGTAACAATGACATGACACGCATGTATTCTTGGCGGAATGGAATTTTTATCATTGATTTCTTCACATTGGATAGTCTAGATTTTATTCCTATACGCTAACAAGACTAAGATAAAACTTTTTGCTCCGATGCCTAACTAACTTCATATCCACATTATTATACTCATTGACGATTTTTTATATGCATTTTTAGGTTATTTAAGTAGCAACGATGTCAGTACACTACAAATTTAAATCTACTTTGGATTATGACACTGTGTCGTTTGATGGATTGCATATTTCAGTGGCAGATTTGAAAAAGGCTATATTTCACCAAAAACGTATCGGCAAAAATACAGATTTTGATTTGCAAATTACAAATGCACAAACAAAGGAAGGCAAATATCTCAATTTTTTGAAGAAATTCTTTTTTCTTCTATCTTATAAAATTATACTATATTCGACTAATCACACATAATTGATAATACTCAGTAATGATATTCTCTACTCTAGATTATACGGATGATAATGCACTAATTGCAAAAAATACCAGTCTTATTGTCGCCAGAGTTCCATTGACAGTACAACAAAAACGTTCTTGGGATCGAAACGAAACTCCTCCGTTTAGTAATGTAAAAGATGAAGCTAATTTAGGCAAAGCTGTGGATCTTACGAGATTAGATGGCTCAGAGGAGGATAAGATCCGGGCGATGATGACACAATCAACTCAAGACTATGATCCATCAAAGTACACACAATTTTATATTGATTTATTGACAGAGATGTGATGAAATTTTACATGAGCCAAACTTATAATAACGTATAACCAAAATGAAAAAGTCTAATATATATTTAAACGTTTTGTTAGTTATATGAAAATTCGTGGAGCTAATCAGACTGGCGATGTACCTGCAAATTATCGTTGTTACAAATGCCATCAACCTGGACATTGGATAAAAAATTGTCCATTGGGCACAAATCAGGAGCCGATTGAAATTAAAAAGAGCACAGGTATTCCCAGAAGTTTTATGGTACCAGTTGAGGGACCTTTAGTACCTGGCGCTATGATGACACCTACAGGGCACTATGCTGTTCCTGCTATTGATCAGTAAATCTTTTATTTCTTACAAAATTTAAAATGTAATATATGTAACATAATGTATTTATAATCATTGTTTACTTTTGCTCCTTTTAGTCAAGCTTATAAGGAAGGTAAAAAAGAACGACCACCATTTTCGCAAGATCCAGAACCTGTAGCAGAGAAGCCAGAGATACCAGAGGATTTGTTATGCAATATCTGCAAAGATCTTCTAACAGATGCAGTGATGATTCCATGTTGTGGAAATTCCTTTTGTGATGAATGTAAATCTTATCATCAAGTTATCAATTATTAATGTCTACGTCTCTTTACATGTACAGAGCCACATTACATTTACATACATATCCTTTTTTTATAACAGGTATTCGTACATTTTTGTTAGAATCCGAAGAACATGAATGTCCGGATTGTAATGAGAAAGATGTATCGCCGGAAACTCTTATACCAAATCGATTTTTACGTAATGCAGTAATGAATTTTAAAAATGAAACCGGTTACGCCAAAAGACAAACGTATCGGCCTTCCAGTCAAAATGCTGGACAAACCACTACACCAACCGATCAGTCGAAAATTGAGACGCAGCAAATTGCAAGTCACGTATCTTCTCAGGCTAAAACTGTACAATCACCAATTGCTCCTAATACACCATCGCAAGAATCTGTGGAACTGCAAGCCACTAATCTCGAGGCTGCTTTGCAACAACAGTTTCCAACCAACGTCTCTAGTTCGCAGCCCCAGTCATCAATCAGTAAGTATTTTTTGTCAATGTTTATGTTGTATTATTTCGATGTAATATATATATATATATATATATATATATATATATATATAAAATTAAAACAATGATAAACAGATTCACATAATATAGTAATATAATAGATAATGCCGTAATATTTAAAAAACGCGATGAAAATAGTTATATCTTGTACAAAGTTTTATGTTTCATAATTACATGTCAAATCAAAGTGTGACCGCATGCAGTTGTCATTTCTTGTTAAGAGTGTGGTACTTTGTTAATCATATTACAAATTTTTATAACAGATCTGATTATATATATTTGTATATAAATTTTAATCAAAGAGTAAACAAGGATTACCCTAGTATGTACATACAAGGTGATTCCTAATATGTGGGACCCACTTCATTGGTCCTCACAGGAGGCACAAAGCATTCAAAAAAGTTCATATAAACATGTGCCTCGTTTAGATTTGATTAGATTTGTTTCCAAGTTATAATTATCATATTTGTATTTCAGTAATATGGAGTTGCTTACCTTTGTAAGAAGTGCTCAATTGATGAGCATTTCTTATAAAGGTGATTGTAAGAAGTGTATTAGAGTGGTCCTTATTTATTCTTAATCAAAATTTTTTGCTCGAATTCTTTGCGTGACACTTCTCCAGAATGGTTTCAATTCATAAAGAAATAATCCCTGCCAAATTTCAGCTCGATTGGACAACGGAAATTGTGCCCTTTGTTAAATATTTGAAGTCTCTTGTATTAAACTTTCTATACATATCAACATTAGTTTTTAAAGCATATTTTCCAACAACAAAAAAATTGGCCTAGAGGAATTACTTTTCCTTATTTTAACATGTGTCTTGTTTTTCTGCATTCTTGAGACCTTATATATGACATTTAAACAATTAGGTGAATTGTTAATGACTAAAAAATAAAAATATTAATAAATTGCATTTTTTAATTACTCGAACTGGAAAAAATGTTCCATGAACTACAAGTGTTAATAATACGTTTGAGGGACGTTTTTAAATGAGTTTAAAACATGATGAATTTTATGTTTTTATTAATAAAGCGATTTTTTACATTACATTTATATATATATATATATATATATATATATATATCACAATTATATAATATTAATTAATTAATTATATAATCATTAGTTATTGGCACACCCTTGAATAATTCCAAATCTTAAAGAAAGTCTGTGAAACTTGAGTTTGATTTAATAACGGGTTCGTGACTATTTTACATTTTCATATAAACCATTAAACCTCGAAGTCACTCATTATTTTCGTCTATCTATTATTACGTTCTCGTTATCTAGTGTTGCCCCACTATTGTCATTATTCCATGAAGTTTCCTACCACCATGCTGACTTACAACTAATAGGAAAACCTCCAAACCTTCCCATTCTGAGACACGTTTCCTTCCACATGCTCTTTAGATCATTTTATCCTTGTGTAAAATTTGCGCGCGCGGTGAACAAGGATAAAATGATACCTAGGCTTCATTTCAAAATTTTTATGGTAACTAAATTAAAATAGTTAGTTAATCTACAGTTAACGTGACGTAAACAATAGAGTTTTGGTTAACCGACTAAAGTTTTGGAATGTAGCCCTGCATCGAGTCCTGCGTGACACTTGAGTAGAAATTATTCAAGGTGATGCCAATGATTAATAATTACAATTATAAACAATTATTATTATGTAAATATATTATAATTTTATTAAATCTAATTAAAGTAATAAATAGGTAAATAAGCAATTAAATAAATATTAATATAGAAATAAAAAAAAAGATTGTATAGTTAATGAAGTCATTCTATAAAATAAATGAATAAATAAGTATAAAGATAAAAATAATAAAGAAATAAAAATACAGTTACAGTAGTTATGTAAAATAGGATACCATTAAAGATGGGTCAACATTATAAAATGCAACTATTTTTTTGTCGCAATTCATTTAATTGTTTAAATGAGATGTATAAGGTCTAAAACAATGCAGAAAAGCAAGACAAACATGTTAAAAAAAAGAAAAACCTTTTTTATAGAAAATATGCTTTAAAAACCAATGTTGTCAGTATAGAAAGTTTAATACAAGGAACTCAAATGTTTAATAAGTTGGGGGCATTCACATTGTCCAAGCGGAAATTTGGCAGAAATTATTTTTTGTCGATTAGAAATATACTGGAGAGTTCCACGGAAAAAATTTGAAAGTAGACAAATAAGGACAATCCTTTTGCGCGCGCGCGCAAAAAGTGTTATGTTTATAATTATATGTATCTCATAAAGAGAGTACAAATGTAGAAGACTGTATTATGTCTAACAAAACTTACATGCATAATATTTCTTAAAATCATGAGATTATATTATGTTATATTAAGATAATTTAATCGGACGTTAAGTATAAATATAATAATTTATCCACATATAAAATACTATATGATACATTATTAATTTATTTTTATTTATAAATGTTTAGTCGTATACAATAAAATGTTAGTGTATGTCCGCGTATGCATATGTGTGCGCGTGCTCATCAATTTTAATCAAATATTTAATATTTAGTAAATATTTAAATGATTACAAGTATATTAATTAATCTGATACATCTTTGATCTACATCAGATTAAAAAATATGAAAAATGTCTCGCCTTATATATGTATAAATAACAGATGAAAAAAGGAATAGGATAATTAATCTCTCTCTCTCTCTTTCTCTCTCTCTCTCTCTCTCTCTCTCTCTCTCTCGATATAATCACGTTATGTATGCAATGTATCATAAAATAATATCTCATATTATTCTGTTCTTTTACGTATATAGTGCATATCTTGCAATATTGAATACTGCCTCTCTCTCTCTCTCTCTCTCTCTC
>NW_012028707.1:105172-109514 GCF_000956235.1 Wasmannia auropunctata | reverse complement strand
GATTATATTTATGATCGGGCTTAAATCCCCAAAAAGAGATAATTGGAATATAATAAAGCTCGCAGATCGAGAAGAGCTCGAAAGTGCTAGCGATACTTCTGGGAGAGGGGAGGGGATGACGGACAACCACTCGGAGGGTGCAGCTGCCTAGATATTTGCGTGTTCCAGTTTCATCCCCATGGGGAGACGAGACGAACTGCAGGGTGGATAGATGCTCTCTTTGACTCAACTCTGCACCACTTGAATCTCTCTCTCTCTCTCTCTCTCTCGTCTATATATACATTTCTCGTACGTAAACAGAAGGCAGGCGCCATTATATACTAGAGTATGTAATCAGTGTAGTTTTGACTGTTTTGATTCATATGGCACATAATACTTAAGAAATAACTTTGTCGTGATGGGACGTGTTGGATAATGTGCTGAATTTCATCTACAATTACGTATCGCGAAAGATATATTTGAACTTATGTCTGCCAGCTGATAATATTAAAATTACATAACCTCAAATACACCATGAAAAGGAGAGAGGGTGTAAGAGAGTAATCCTGCACGGCAACTCGATGGATTCCATGGATGTGTCGCTAATCCGCTCTTTAATAAGCTGTAATCACAATCAATTTGAATCGCCTACTCATACGTGATGTGCTCTGCCTGACAGCTCTGCCTGAATCTACTTCAGAGTCACACTTGCAAAGTGACTCAGTAACAAAACTAACAACTGACGAGGAAACTGAGGTGCCTCCTCCTCCAGGAACAGAGCCTTTACTCCCGATTCCTGCCCTCGTGAGCTCGCCGGAGAGAGAATGCGAGCGAAGCGATCCTTCCAGCCGCGATAAGAAAGAACGGGACAATGAATACTCGGGAGAACGTCAATCGAGAGAACGTCGACGAAGTTTCAGCAGAGATGGACATCGTGACAGGTAAGACAAGCAAGCGAGTCTTACTTGCTTCAGCAGTAAATTTGTAACATTAAGAGCAAAAACTATCGTGATATATAAGAGATAAGCAAAGTTTAAGTTTAAATACATTTACATTTTGCATTATTTCCCACAACAATGCAGAAGCGGAGAGCGTGGTCGTAGAATTGAGAATTTACGGCCATTAAATCACAACCGAAATCGATCCCTGTCGCCCAGACACTCCCAACACGGCGAATATCCATCTTCGAGTGCGGTATTACCTCATTTAATGAACCCACCTCCTTCCAAGGGCTATCAAGGTCATTTAGCGGACGATGGACATTATCCGGCTAGTATGCATTATGACAGTGGAATACGTCGATCGAACGAAGACCGTGCGGGCACTCCAACGGTGAGCGCGAGCGTACCTTCTTTACATCTTTACGACTTTTTTTGTCATTGACTTTAACATTACTTAAACATTAATTCGTTGCTGCACATTGCTGCAATATTTTAGGTCGACGAACCGCATTTGCACGTCCCTTCATCTGGCAATCAACCACCATTATTGCCTTTTCCGCCTGGCGAAGAGCGTATTCCACCACCAAATTATAATCAGCCACCGCCAAACGTACCTCCGCATAATCCTCCACTTTTGCCAGATCCATATATGAGTCATCGAATACCGATATATCCGCATCAACAGGGATCGCATTACGGACCGCCGAGGTACGATAGACCCCCTTACCAGCAACAAGGATACCGACCGTCTCAGCCACCCCGAAACTATAGCGGGCCACCAAGACCAATGAGAGGATTGCATCCCAGTAAGAGTAATATATATTCAATTTTATACGAGTATGTAAACAAAAAAGAAGCAATTAGCTTCTTAACAAAGCACTTTTTTTCTAATATTTTCTATATATTTTTTTTTCTTATACTTGGAAGCAAACATGCAGGGGTACACGCACAGACGCTTTTATTTCAATTTTATTTATTTTATATATATAATGCATTTTGACTCGTTAATTATCTATTTCATTTTTCTTCATAATCTTTTAGCATTTCGCATTTGTGTTTTGTGTTTCAGTGGGATATAGAAATCTGCAACCACCGCCACCTGGATTAGGCAGAAATATACACAATGGAAATCCATCTGGGTAAGCTAATTTTCCATTAATTTTTCTTGATTGGTAAAAAAAATCTTATCCGTATATACTACTTCCTATTACTATATATTTTTTCTTCAGAATAATTGACGATCCATTGGAAGCATTCGAGCGAATGCTTAGAGAGAAGGATGAGAGAGATCGACGTTTAGGGAAACATAGAAGAAGAAGCAGAACGCGATCTCGATCGCGTAGTTACAGTCGATCTAGATCGCGCTCTTTTGGTCGTAGATCGCCTTTTACGTCTCGCATCAGTCGATCTCGCAGTCCTCCTCCGTCGAAACGAAGATCAACGAGATCACCGTTATCACTTCGACCTCGTAGTCGTACTCCAAAACGTAGATCAAGAAGCGGTAGCTTCTCTATCAGCAGGTATTTTGGTAGTTTTAATGAAAATACACAATGTCCGCTGTATCATTTGATTCTTCAAGTTTTTAATGTTGCAGATCTAGATCGTATTCTCGCAGTCAGTCGCCGAGGATATCTCCGTCAAGGGATAGAGATCGGGAGAGGGACAGAGAAAGAGATCGTGACCGCGATCGCGATCGTGACCGTGACCGTGACCGTGATCGCGATCGTGATCGTGACCGTGACAGAGATCGCGAGCGGGATCGAGATCGTGATTTACTGCCCACCAGATATCGATCACCAGTCAGATCACCTCCGAGGTATACCTCGCATAAAATTCATCATCGTATATAAGAGACATCTTGTAAAATGCATTTTTAATTAATATACTTTGTATGTGCTTGATCTTCCAGATTTCAAAGAGAGAGGGATCGTGAGAGAGACAGGCCGCGATCACGCGAGCCTCGAGATGGATACAACACTTACTACGGCGATTCACCGGCTCACGATTACCCATTCCGTGATCGTGAACGCGATTTACCGTCTAGGGAGAGACCGTTATCGAGATATCCCATAGGAAGAAATCAGCCATCCCAACACAATATACCGCCGTTGATGCCGCATCTAGTCACTGGAGGTCATCCACCACCGCTTATGTCATTGGGACCTTCGCCTACGGACAGGAAAGACTATTATGATTCCTACAACAGGTATTTTCGCCTCACTAGTATTTTCATTCATGTATACTACGCTATGCAAATGATCTACCGACATGTCTATGTGCCACTAGTTTATTTAAGCAAAAAAAGCTCCGAAACTATGGCTGTTGAATTATACAAAAGCGACACGGTATATAAATTGAATTGTTTTGTTAGCGAGAAATGTCGGCGTACTGAAACAATTCTAAAAGTCATTTTGACAATGCATATATATATATAAATAAATTAAACGCGAAATTACATTGCATAAATTTGATAAAAGCATCTCTAGCCAATTTTATAAAGACAGGATAAAAGAGTATTTTGATACCAAGAATGTAATGTTGCTAAATTAAAAGAATTTTATACTATATATATATATATATATATATATATTTATGCGCACGCGCGTACACACACACACACCACACACACACACACACACACACACACCATACACACATTCTTTTATTACATATGTATTAAAGAGGAAAGATACAAATGCATATCAATTGACGTTGTTTGTTGCAACAGTAGGTTAATCCACATTTTAGACTAGTATTTAGAGTACAGCTGCGAGCTTTGCGCGCGCTATTTAATATTTTTTTATTATTTTTATAATTTTGCTATTATATACATTATTGACTTTAATATACTGCAAGTACAAACAACTGTCAAAATATGCAATGACAGCCTCTCACTCGGGGTATAAGTGCAACGAGACTAATCGGCATTGCAGAAAAGCACAATATACTTTGAGAGATGCGAGTGTCGATGTCATTTTTTACAAATTTTTTAGAAAGAATGTTACTGAAGAAAATAAATTTGGTGAGCAAGAAAAAATTTTTATTTTAAAAATCAAATGATATAAAAAATTTTCAAAAAAACTTTTACTTTAAAAATCACATGATATAAAAAATGGTCATGAAGAGTAGATGTGGTGGGTAGTGGTAGTGGGTGGTGGTGATGAGTAGTGGTGATGGGTGGTGGTGGTGGGTGGTGGTGGCGGGTGGTGGTGGCAGGTGGTGGTGGGTGGTGGTGGTGGGTGGTAGTGCTGGGTGGTGGTGGTGGGTGATGGTGGTGGGTGGTGGTGGTAGGTGGTGATGGCGAGTGGTGGTGATGGGTAATGGGTCAAAAAAAATTTTTATTTTAAAAATCACATGAAATATAAAATTTTCAAAAAAAAATTTTTATCTTAAAAATCAAACAATATAAAAAAATTTAAAAA
>NW_012028707.1:92750-105147 GCF_000956235.1 Wasmannia auropunctata | reverse complement strand
ATTTGATTTTTAAAATAAAAAATTTTTTTTAAACTTTTTTATTTGATTTTTAAAATAAAAATTTTTTCTTGCTCACCATCGAAAATAAATTTTTAAGTTTATCACTTTAATTTTAGAGTTTATTTTCTCCGTTACAAATTGTGGGTTAACTTACTGTTGCTGCAACACAAGCCCTTCAATTTTAAGATTACATTAATGTTTCAAAATTCTTAAATATAAAGATTAAAAATTACAAAGACGATAAATAGTAAAGTAAAATAATTACAAAATCCGCATCTTTCTCTTTTGTGCATAAATGTTTTTTTTTTTTCTTTAGCTACATTTATTTTTTTATAATTTCTTAAAGTAATATTGTTTATTCTTCTTAAACTAAACAAGTTTTATTGTCCACAAATAGAGAAAATAATTAAAGAGAAAAAAAAGACATTTAATATGTGTAATACGAATATATGTAATACACGCATAAAGGATGTACATTGTACAGATATGTGGAATTTTTGCCGTATGTCAAATTTATGCAGCTCATATATTTTATTATAGTAACATTTAAATTTTTGCAAGAGTGATACGTTAGTAATTGTATGCTGTGAGATTATTGTGTTTGATTATTTCATATCTCGTGATATCCGATTGTACAAATTGATATATTTTTCTCTATACACTTGTATGTTATTTATGGATACTGAGAGGGAAAGAGTGCTAAAGATTAAAAACAGTTAAAAAAGTAAAAGTAAAAAAGATTGTTTTTCATTCCTTACATTTAATACGCTTCTATATCTGAAAAGTAAAATAAGAAATTGTTACTTGATAATTTATTTTTAGAGCAGTACTTTCACAGTATTATATTTAGGACATTAATAAGATGGTAAGGTATGCTAATGAGAGTGTGATTTATGTGCATAGCGAAACCTTTACTTCATGTAAAATTTTTTTATATTTCTTCATGTACTTAGTTTTGCTGTAGACCTGCTTTTGACAGATTTTTTACATCAGGTAATTAAGAGATTCACAATTTTATAAAATACATATATATGCACCATCGTTTATGCATACATGAATACATCACACAATCGTAAACAAACGCACGCGCACACAAACACACACACACACACACACACACACACACACGTACACACTATATATAATACATTTTAATCTAATATACTAATTGTGAATCGTATCTGTATACATACAAAATTTTATACTTAGTTTAGGTATATTGTAATAACGCGGAAGTAATTTTAATATCTATATAATTGTATTTTATAAATATATTATACATATATATGTATGTATATGTATGTATGTATTCTTGTATATATTATATTTTATACACTTAGAATATACTTAAGGATAATGTAATATTATTACCATTGCAAATTTTTTTCTACATTACGTTATTTCATTAACTGCGGTTAATGTTGAATTGTGTGCATTTAATTATTATACAATATTGGATAATTATTATATCATAGGTCAAGTAAGATCTGTATTTATAATTTAATAATAACTTTACTGTAAAATTAAGTTCTTTTATAAAAAAAACATTTTTAATTTAATTTTGATATCGCCGTTTGTAACATGTTTTATATAAGGCTTTATACTATAATATGCGTACTTTATTTATCTACTAAATATTATAATATTGTTGAATATGTAATTATATATATATATATATAAAATGCATACTGTAATGCATAACTATATAAAATGTATGTAATTCACAATGTTTTATATATATATATACATATATATATACATATATAAAACATGCATATTGTGAAATGTAATTTAAAAGTGCTAAAAGAAGAGAGAAGTAAAGAAGAGAATCGAGGACCATCGCGGAGAGAAGCAAGCGAGCTGATTGACACATCCACATGGTTTCTGAATCAGGTGAATTCAGGGCCAAATCAACATTTGTAATAAAAAAGAAGCTTGTTTCTATTTATTTTCAGTGACAAATTTGGGACGTGTTACTGAAAATGTATCATGTCACAAGTAAACAAATCAAACATAAATTGCAAAAAGCTACAATTCGGTAGTTTCTTAATTATTTTTATCTATAATTGGAATATTCACATAATTATAGTCATGAAAAAAAAAATATTTTTTGTTATATTTTAAAGCAGCTCAACATTACAAATGTTGCTTTCTGTACTTTATTCTATAATTTTAGTTAATGATTTTAACAAAGTCTCGGCAAGAGGTGATTGTGATTATGTATCTTATTCATTCTTTCAGCTTGTATGGAGATAAAAAGAGGTGCAACAGTCGTAGAAAAAATTCAGCATATATCCTGTCTTAATTATTTAAATTTTTATTAAATAGGTTTTCTATACATATACCATAGGTGTGCCAAATAAATTCGGAATTGACGGATGAATGGAAGAAAATTTAAGGAACAAACTATATTCTCTGAGTTTTTTTTTCTCTGCGAGTATCTTAACACGATTAATTTTTTCGACCTTCATATTGCATAAATTCGTTACTAACAACTATTCTACGCAACGGTGTGCTGTGCCAATTTTAAAGAGGCATTATATATTTAAAAAAAGGGGAGGGGGAGAAAAAGCATAAGCATATTTAATATTTAGTAGAATTATACTAATGTATCAACTGCTGTACTGACCTTCTGTCAACAGATATTCCGGACCTCCGCCGCAGCAGCGTTTTAACAGTCCACTGAGGGATTCTTCCTCACATAAGCGATTCGACGACGTAGCACCACCTGGTACCGAGGGTTACTACGATCTTTCGCCACCGGGTGTTGAACATTCCGAGAGATCATCGAGGGATGATCGCGAAAGACAGCGCTCCCTGAGAGATCAAGAAGATCGCGAGCATTCGTCCAAGGATCATGATAACGACGAACGTGATAGATTGAGGGACGATAGGTAACATTGTTGAATATTGTATTGAGCCTGAATTGTCCTTTAATTAAAGAACATTAATCTTCCCTTGCCAGTAACTTAACATTTCACAAAAGAAAAATATCGCAATCGTATTATGAAGAAATATATTTGTAATGCAATCTTGCGTTTCAAAGGATTCGCGAACGTGAGGATCGTATGCGTGAGAGGGACGACAGAGATCGCAGAATTGTAAACAGAGACCGTGAGGATCGCGATAGACAGGTCCCGCCTAGAGAACACGAGGATAGGATACGAGAGAAAGACGAACGTGACAGAAGAGAAAAGGAGAAAGAACGAGACGATAGGCACATTCGCGATCGTCGAGATGACGACAGGCATGTCGAAAAGAAGGATTATGATAAAGATCGGTACGTTCTACTGCATAATCAAGTTAAAGAACTTCCATTGTCAAATTAAAAAAATTGTTTAGCACTCATAAAAAATCTATATATGAAATTTTTGTTACATGTTTGTTACCTAAAAAGTGCCGTGCGGAAAAAGGCACACGTTAAATTAATTTATAATTTGTAGCAAACATGTCATTTGTACATGTCTTCATTCTATTATTACAGTTATAGAGATGATCGAGATCGCCATAGGCAAGATGACAAGAGTCGGCTGCGAGAGAAGGAGAGACGCGAACGCGAATATGAAACCGAGAAGGACAGAGATCGTCACGAACGATACGAGAGACGGAGTTCGATGGAGCGGAAAAAGAGTAGGAAGAGCTTAAGTCCATACTCTCAGAAATCCAGGGGTGAGCCAAAAGATTTGTCGCCAGAACGAAGTACAAAGAAGAAAGAAAAGGAGCATGAGGAAAAAGTAGAAGAGAAGAAGAAAGAGAAGAGGATAAAGGAGAAGAAAAAGAAGAAGGATAGCGATGAGAAAGAGAAGAAGAAGAAGAAGAAAAAGGATAAGAAATCCAATCAGAAAGAAACAGCGAAGGACGATCCGATGATGAAAACGACGGAGACAGATGACCTGGCCGAGAGTAAAACAACAAACAATGACACTTCGTCTCCGCTGCCGAACAAAACTGATTCTATAAAGGCGTGCAACGAGGATAACATACAGAACAGGATCGAATGTACTTCCAACCAAATGTCCATCGCACCGATCAAAGAGGAATTCGAGGATAAGTCTCTGGCGATGAATCCGGAACCGCCGGAATTCAACGAATCCAGTCCTGGTAGCGGTCGGCTAGATCGTGCGGAATTCGGCACGAATCCACCGAATCCAAACTTCAAACCAATCCCGGAACTCAAGTCGGACATGAAGCCGATCGATAGCCTCTACGGAGGATTGGACGACACGGAAATTAACACTGTGATCACGGAGAAGTATTCTCTACTTTCGGAACACTCGCAGACCGAGTCTGCGAAGGAAGCCTCGACAATTATGCTAGCGACGGAGAAATCGCCGAAGAAAGATGAATTTCTAGCGCCGATACCCGAATTGTCCAAGTGGGAAAGGGATGATACGATCGAGAAACCCGATGACGATGACGAGGATGATGATGATAACGCGAGCGGATCGCCGACGGAGAAGATACAGAGAGAGGACGAGCCGAAATCGATCAAGATGGTTACGTCGGAGGTGCTGAAGCGTGCGGAGAACGCCATATTTCAAAAGGCAATTAACGCGATCCGACCGATCGAGATCAAAAAGATCAGCGAGAGCAGAAAGATATTGTATCAGAATCCCGAACCCAAGGTGTTGGAGACGGTGGAGTCCAGTAATCGTGAACCGCGAAAGAGCGTCAACGTGACGATCAACGTTGGTAGAAACGAAAGGAATGTCGAAATCACCGAGCCAACGAAGAAAGCCAAGCTCGATCGCACCAAGTTCAAGCCTGTGCCAGAAACAGCCTACTCGCCGACTAGGCTGTCCGCGAAGGAGAGACTCGGCGAGAAGGTTGAGGACGGCAAGGAGAGGAAGGTTAGTCCTATAAAGGGATTCCTGGAGAGGCGTGACGCCAAGAATGAGAATCAGTCGAGAAGTCGATCGCCCAGAAGGGAAAAGAGGATCTCCTCTCCGCTTTTAGAGCGGCGTCCAGTCGAGTCCTCCTCCTCCTCCTCTTCATTGGGCTTGACCACGACGACTACGAGCGGCGAACGAAAAGTATTTTTGGAAGAGAGAAAACGGGACAACAAGGATAGAATTGGCGGCGGCGATCGGTCGGCGGCGAAGGAGAGGTCGGATTTTCGCGGCGACAGGCAGCACGGTAGCGAGTTGAAAGCCGAGAGGGAGAGTAGAATCGATTGTAGTAGGACAGATTTGCGCTCCAATAGAAATGACGCCAAAGGAGAACGCGTGGACAAAGATCGCGACAAGGAACGAGACCGCGGCGAGACACACAGAGGTAGGACACCTCCCTCGGCTGCTTGCGCATTTAAGAGAACGGAAATGTCCAAGATTGGCTTGTTAAAGTCGAAAGACGACGAGGAAGAGAAGAAGCGTGACAAGAAAACGCGGGAAGAGAAGAAGAGAAAGAAGGAGCACCGTAGCAGGAGTAAATCTAAGGAGCACAAGAAGCGCAAGGAGAAGAAACACAAGAAAGATAAGGATAAAAATCAGGAAAAGAAACAAAGGCACAAAGAGGGCGCGATTTCCAAGGACAAGCCGGATGGTAACGAGACCAAGATCAGTTACGAGAATATTGAGCCGCCTCTAGCAGAGTCGTCGAAAAAACAAAGGAAAAATCCGAGGCTGGTGTCTGATCGCAAGCGCAGCATACTCGACGAGGCGAGTTTCGAACCAGACTATTCTGCCTCAGATTCGGAATCAGATGGCGAGGAAGGTAAACCGTCACCTGTGAAGAAATTAAAACTTGATGAAACGGAAATGGGCAAAGAGATAGAGATCAAATCCCTAAAGAAACGATCCAAGTCGAGTAGCAGCGAGGACACGTCTAGCAGCTCCGACACTACGAGCTCCGATTCGGATAGCAGCGATGAGTCGCACAAGAAAAAAAGAAAGAAGCATAAGAAGCATAAGAAGAAGAAATCTGCCAAGAAAGATAGTAGTTCAGACTCGGACACTTACTCTGATTCATCCGACAGCAGCAGTGACGAAGAGAAACATAAGAAGAAATCGAAAAAGTCAAAGAGCAGAAGCAAGCAGTCAAAGAAGAAGAAGAAATCCAAGCATAAATGACATCATTAGATGTCTCTTTCTTTGATGTTCGATCAAAGAACTTTACCTTAGAGAGGAGCAGAAAAAGAAAAAAAAAAAGCCAGAACTTTTCTTTTTTTTTCATAGAATACTTTCAAATATCACGTGGAAATCATAATAATAATAATAGTAATAATAATAATATTATTATTATTATTATTTTGTACTCGTTGCAGCTCAGCGTGTGTGAAAAGTTTTTTCAACACATGTCATTTAGTAGTAGAGAATATTTATTGAATGATTTCTTGATATGGAAAAAAGTGAACACTTTGAGCAGGTAAAAGCAAATTAATGGTTTGACGAATAAAGAAAAAAAGTTGGGAATACACACATGATAGTTAAACTGTTCTAACGTGAAAAGAGGAAAAGAATAACATGTGATATGGCCTTTGCATAATTATCATGTACCGACTTGACATATATAAAGTACATACATACATACATACATACACACACACTCACTCTCTTTCTCTCTGTATGTAAGTTTGTTATTACAATAAGTCGTGTACATTATAGCCGATATAATTTTGTGGCAATTTTGTCAAAAAGCGATGTCTTTGAAAAGCTTAATCACTATACAATGAATATAAGAGAACAATTTTATTTAGGATCTCTGCTATCTATATGCATATATATTTCTATCTTTTCCTCCTCTCACTCTCGCTGTTGCCCTCTTTCCTTCCTTTTTCGCCGTTGTATTGTACTTTCATAATCTAATGTCAATATGTAAGAAAAATCACGAAATAAAATGGTAAAATTCTTTTAATTCATATTCTTGTATCTCACCAAACACGAAAATTAAAATTGATTGATTAAATAATTGACGTTGATATATCCATCTTGCTATATTGCTGCAGTTTATGTGTGATACAGTTTTGTTATCTTAACAGAGTTGTGTTAAAAATGAGACTTGAGTACTAATTTTTTTTTCATTATTTATTGTATAATAAGTATAACAATCTGTATATATCCAAGTTTGTGCATATTTTTGTGTTTGTATATATAAAAAATCCAAGTGTGAGATTTGTGTGTAACATGATAGAAAATAAATAAATAAATATTTAAAAATCGTAATTGAATGTTGAATACACGCTCATGTAGATTTTATAATTGGGTATTTTTTAAACTAGTAAATGTTTGTACGAGACCACACAACAGCGGTAAGTTTCTGCTCTTTTCACTGTCTTTTACTCCTAAGCCTTGTGCAAGAAGCTTACGATCCAAGCAGTGTTTAGGAAGATCGCATTCTGGAATAACAATATTTTTGTTCAATCTTATCGTCGTCGAGTAAATTTCGTCAAAAGATTTTGTTTAAGGGGAAAAAAAATTATTCACATGCGATACACGATCTATCGCTGGTATTAGATATGATATACGTGGTTGTGCACTCCAATAATAAAATTAAAATAATGTACCTGCAACAAATACAGTAGAACTATATTTGTAACCCATCCAATCGAGATATTCTCTGACAAGTTCATTGAGGAAAATGATATCATGAGAAGGCTTGATAATTTTTGATTTGTTCTCTTTGCTAGAACAATCGAGCAATTTTATCACTTCTGTACGCATTTCTGCTTTAATCCGGTCAAGATTTCCATCAGTCTTCAGCGATTCTCGTACAGCTACAAGTTTAAAACACAAGCAAAAGGGATGGCCTTTATATATATATATATATATATATATTTTTTTTTTTATCGTCTTTCACATATTTTTTTATAGATACACATAAGAGCATAGAATGCTAACATCAATGAGGGAATCGTCAATCAGATCACATTGTGATATATTTATATTACGAATAAGGAAGTGTAAGTGTAATATGCTGTACCACAAAATTATAAATGAAAAGTATTTTTAAATTGTCATGTCGTCATCTTTCGATGAAAGATAACGACAATAGTAGAAATAAAAATTTATAGTTTTCTGCCGTGACGTAAAATATAGAAATGATGGGATACTTATCGAGTAATTTCGTGAATTCTTGATTGTGAAATATTGGAAATATTCATAAATATACAATATTGACATGGTTATATACCATTTACCAAATCCTTCTCTGTCGCCATTTCACGCAACGTTTCATTCGATATTTTTATCAGAAATCCAAAATATAAACAAGTTACACGTAAGTTCGATTGAATATCGTCCTAAAACTTTTTGACAACTCTTGCCGGATCACGCGCGTCAGCTGGTGGTGGTTAAGGCTGTGTGAAAACGTCACTCAGAAAAACGCGTAAATAAACAAAAGACTCGAGAGCGCGGCAAGCACTGAAAGAGAGAAGCGTGAGAGCGGCCACGCCGGCTTTTTGGATGGGACCGGCGATCTCCTCCGTATGTACTCTACATACACAAGCGCCCCACGTCTATGTTATAACATTGTCGATCAATTAATTATAGCATGAGAACGTGGACGTGGGGTACTAGTGTAGTATATAGAGGAGATCGCCTGCAGTTCTAAAAGCCGGCATGGTTGCTCTCACGCTTCTCTCTGATTCAAGAATGCACAAATAGGTTATAGTAACTTCGAACCCCACTTAGCAAAGACTCGAACCACATTCATGTTCTCATGCTATGATTTGATCGACAATGTTATAAGATAGACGTGGTATGTAGTTCCTTTTTTGAAAACGTGGACGTGAGGCGCTAGTGTACGGGACCGGTTTTGCGATTGGCAATTCTTAAATGTAATCGACCATCACTGGCGGCACTGGCGCCACTGCCACTCCGCGCCCGCCCACCGCCCCCGTCTCCGCCGTCGTGCCTGCATCGTGCCAGCCAGTGATGGTGAGTGGTGCGAAGGTGAAGACGAGTGATGAGCAATAGAATAATCAAATTGTAATTAAATCGTATACGTATCCCTCTAATTAATAAATAATTAAATAATGGCCGATGAAGATTTTGATGGAGATGAGTAAGTAATTAAGTTTCTGTTATTTCAAGTTTACTTATAGGTTATTTATACCAATTTTTTAATACCGATCAATGATCGGTCATGTGCTCTTATTGTTTTTTTTAATTATATTAATACTACTCTGTTGTAAATTAAAATGCACTAGAAAAAGGATAATGACGGAATACAATTTATGCAATCAGATTATTTGCCAGCAATTAACTCAATTTAATTGTAATTGTATTCTATGCTTTCTATAGGGTCGCAGATGATTTCGATGATGTGGACGACGAGGATAACATTGAGTTAGAACCGCAGGAAGATGATGGTGAAAACATTGAATTGTTGAATGCTAACGAAGCTACCGGTGGTGTTCAAAGATCAAAGAGGATAACGACGAGATATATGACCAAGTATATAGTTTGTTTATTGTGTATTTATGTGTGTATACACACAAGTATGATTAGCTTCTTTAATATATCATAATTTACATTCTAGATACGAAAGGGCAAGAGTTTTAGGTACAAGAGCGTTGCAAATAGCAATGTGTGCTCCCGTGATGGTAGAATTAGAAGGCGAGACAGATCCATTGCAAATTGCTATGAAGGAGTTGAAGCAACGAAAAATTCCTATAATTATACGTCGCTACTTGCCTGATAACAGTTACGAAGATTGGGGCATCGACGAGCTAATTATAATAGATCATTAATCTCGATCTCTTCTTGGAAGAAGATTACATCTTTTCTTGATAACTTTATTTATTACCGATACAGTAAATGGTGTTTTATATGGAAAAATCTTGTTCTAAATCACTATACCTTCTAAATGAATTGTTACAATCCTTCTTTTCATTCACAGACTACTCTAAAATAAAAACTTAAATTTTATACTTTGCATCTTACAGTGTTCTGTTCCTATTGTATGATTGCATTGTACTAACAAAACATGTTTAATTCGCTCGGTATATTAGCATAATTTTTGGTTTCTCAATTATAACGTTAATTAATTAAGAAAGTTTGTCATTTTGACTTTCCAAAAATTAATTTTATCTACTTGCGAGTAAACATGACGTATTAATTACAAAAATTTTCAAATATAATTTTGAATTGAAATTAGCATATATTACAGCTAGATACCTATGATGTATGTATACAACAAATTGAACTTGATAAATATGAATCTGTAGTTGGCATTGGCAATTGCAATTCCGCAAGAGGTCGTCGTAGCTCGATTTTCGATCTTCAATCTGCTTTAACCTCAATTCATTGGTTGTCACATTTGGTCGCTACTCGCTGTTAGCTAACCGATTATCCGTTGTGTAAAAAGAAAACTTTGACGCTAAAGATCTTAATATAGTATCAAAATGGTTTTAAGTCCGACCACGAAACAGAGAATAGCAATTGTTCTGAATGTGAGCAAATTCGTATTTCAATGGGGTTTTATTCCTGCCGTACTCTTTTTAGGTTAGATTTTAAATCTTACGATATCGATATCCATATATGTATATCATTTTGCTCGCACGATGATCAAACATACTAAAATTTAAATGTTTCATTTTTAGGATTCAGCAAGGGTGCGGATCCAGGCATGCCCGAATTAACCCTTATGAAGTAAGCGATTGTTGAATTTAAGATTTAAGTGAACGAATTTAATTATAAGTGTGTGTTCCGTCATTCATGATTGTTCATGATGCGCATGATGTGTAAATACTATCATTTTATATCCTGTAACATTCAATGAATAACAAAGATGATATATCATGCATGAAACGGAAGGCACGCTTTATGTAAATATTTAATTGTCAAAACAATAGACAGCTTGTAAAACATTGTTCTTTTTTACAGCTTATTATGGCAGTAAGTCTTTTCTCCCCGTGTCTTTCAGACACGCATTCGTTCCGAGAGAAGTTACGGGTATTGACGTTACATGGATACACATTTATTTAAAGTTATTGTAACACACTGTTTCTAATTATCAGAATAACAGACTACATGTCACTAAATAAATGTTACATTATTGTTAAATGAAATCAGCAAAGTTTTCTTCCTTCCTTATTATCGTTCGTAATTCGTAATTATGTATTGTGGTGATGCTTTGAGTGCAATATGCATTTTGTTTCATGCATTAAAGTCTGGTTTTTACAGGTCATAATCTCAGGTATTAACTTTTACCGGAACCGGTAAAATTCAATACTAGGATTTCAATGGTATTATTCATAATAACTTGCTAAACAAAAGCAATGAAATCCTAGTATTGAACTTTATTGGTTTCGGCCATGGACCTAAAAATCTATGGCATCTATGGACACACAGTATGGACGGAGCGTAGAGTGGATTTAAAGGCAAGGGGGTTGTCAAATTTACGGTAAGGGGAATGAGAGCGTTCTCCTCTTCTATTCGTTCATCGTCTCTTTCAAGAAGACCTCATCGGCTTGGTAACGAAATATCAACCGAAGATACTCGAAAATGCTAAAAAAAAAAAAGAACATTTTGAGGTTCAAGCGTCGCTTTTTCAGCGTTTTGTAATTTTTTAAAAAGTTTTGTGTTGTGCCAATTTTTACACAATGCCGACCTGTATAATTCCGGGCTGTGGTAATCGCACGTCATCACACTAGCGATTTAGAGATAAAAGAATCTAATTCCTTTGTATAAAATCGCGCAGATCGTGCGGCAATTACGCAATAAAATGGAATGTTTTGATTGGTCAAGAATTCGGATGACGCGCGCGTAACACGCTTAGTGGGAACGCACCCTAACTCGACGCTGATTGGATCATAACCGGATTTCAACCGGGTTTGCGCGTTGCGTTCCGCGCTGCGTTGCGACGCTGCGATTGGCTGCGATGCGCCGACTAACGTGAAATCAGCTTAAGGAGCCCCCGAAGACTTGCCGTTCTATATTCCTATTTATTGCTTATGACCTATCTCATATTGACCAATCAACGAAAGGTATCTGATATTTTGAAAAACCGTTTAAAGTGCTTGGCCGTTTGTCCTTGCCTCGGTTGAAGGGAGGTAGATGCCTAAATAAAAAGAAGAAAGAAGTTTAAAGTTGCTGCAGGAGTAGTTTACAGTTTTCAACGTGCCGCTTCTCTCGCCTGTTTAATCCATATTAACCTTTGCCAAAAGGCTAGAAGTGGCTAAAAATTACAAGACAAGTGACGTTGAGGAGAAGAAAAACAGATTCCTTCGTCTCCTTGGAGAGAAGTAAGTGCTTTAAAAAAATTATTTCAATCTTTATATCTGAATGTTTGGAATTAATGCTTTATATGACACATGTAATGTTATTACATAAACAATTTATTAAATTATAAATTCTCTTGCATATGAAATTATTTCGAGTTAAAGTTTAAAATCTAAAGAAATTAGTTATATATGTACTTACATGTGTGTGTATATATATATATATATATATATATA
>NW_012028707.1:86596-92730 GCF_000956235.1 Wasmannia auropunctata | reverse complement strand
TATCCCCTGTGTGCCTTGTCGACTCATATATATATATATATAAATGTTGGTGTTTATGTAGAGAAATATTTTTGTAAATTTTGAAAATGTAATATAATCTTTTCATGTGTGTAAAGTAAGTGTACATACACGTGTACGTAAAAGACATATTTGCTTATCTACTTATTATCCAAATTACAGGATATACAGAATAAAAGTCAATTAACTGTGTATTAGAATGGATAAGGAAAATGATAAAACGCATCATCAGTCGTCAGCTACGTATGCATTGAAAACTATTAACAGTTTAAAATGCTTGCACATTTTCGAAACAGTTCCCACGAATGTCGTTCAATCGAGAAATGTGGAAAGTACTATTGATGATTATGATAAAAATGCTTGTAAAGTTTACTCAACAAATACCAAAAACGAAAATGAATGTAAAGAGACTGCAAAGAAATCTCTAGAATTAATGCCACCACCTAAATTACCAGTAGCATGTAAATCAATAGATTCTACTCAAGATCAGCAAAAACCTAATAAGGAAGAAGTAAGAGATAACAAAAATGGAATGGATCAAAAAGTTTCTGGTACTACAGATACGAGTGTAAGTAAGGAGTCAAAGGATCAAAGCCAAAAGAAATGGGTACTGACAGATTTTGATATTGGCCGACCCCTGGGTAAAGGAAAATTTGGTAACGTATATCTGGCCAGAGAAAAAAGATCCAAATTTATAATAGCCATGAAGGTGCTTTATAGAACACAAGTAGAAGATGCACAAATTTTACATCAAGTACGAAGAGAAATAGAAATCCAAACTCATTTGAGGTACTGATTTTTTTCTATTTTATTTCTTCTTAGCTATATATATTAAAATCATATTGTATGCAATATAAATTATGTATAGAATAAGAGTTTACATGTCTGATATATAAACATTGTTATTTTTGATAGACATCCAAATATTTTGAGGATGTATGGATATTTTTATGATGACAAGCGAATTTATTTAATATTAGAGTATGCACCAAAAGGAGAACTTTATAAAGAATTGCATAAACAACCTGATAAACGGTTTGATGAAACAAGGTAAGAATTCACAGAAAAATTATTTAATTTGCAGGCAATTGAAATTGATTACATACTAATTGACTCTATACTTGTCTTGTAGAACAGCCAATTATATAGCTCAGTTAGCAGACGCGTTAAAATATTGTCACAGCAAGAGCGTCATCCATCGTGACATTAAACCTGAGAATTTATTGCTTGGAATGAATGGAGAATTAAAAATAGCCGACTTTGGATGGTCGGTACATGCTCCTTCCTCTCGAAGAGACACTCTATGCGGCACTTTGGATTACCTGCCGCCTGAAATGGTATCTGGAAAAACGCATAATCATACAGTCGATTTTTGGAGTGTTGGAGTATTGTGTTACGAATGCTTAGTTGGCAAGCCTCCTTTCTATGCAACAACCAACGATGAAACTTATATAAATATAAGAAGATTGCGATACAATTTTCCGAGTTTTGTTAGCGAAGGGGCAAGAGATTTAATTTCAAAGGTAAGGGGCTCAAATCCGAGCGTTGCTAATTTAACGTTTTTATTCATGTTTCATTCGTTAATTTGGTTTTATCGATTATATTTCAGTTGATAGTTATCGATCCTGAAAAGAGATTGGATATGGACGGCGTTCTTGCACATCCATGGATTGTAAACAATTGCAAAAAATAGATAAGACATAAAATCTTTAATCGTAAACCATGTAATTTTATTCCTTAAAGACTTTCTCTCAAATATATGTTGCAGTTGTGCATGTATAGTATAGTCAATAAATTTATTGTAATTTTACACTCGATAATTAAAGAGAAATGTGACAATGTATATTATTATCAATGTTTATATATATATTATGATTATTATATATTGTAAATACTCTATGCACATGCAGATAATTTTGGGACATGTATCTAATAAGTTTTAGCTTAATCTTTCTTAAATAAGAAGCGATCTTTTATTTACACAGGCTAATGGTTCACTTGATACAATCCATGCTACAAATATTTCGCATATTAAGCTTTTTTTTTATTGGTCAATCATATTCTTTCTTCTGAATCGTCACATTCAAAACATTTGTAGCGTTAAGTGGATCGCAACCCACAATACGAAATGCATCGCGCGATAATTTTATTACCTACTTTTTATGTTTTTATTTAAACATACGTCTCGATTCTTTTAGAGACATGTAATCTGTTTTGTGTGTTTTACGTAGATGAGAGAGAGAGAGAGAGAGAGAGAGAGAGAGAGAGAAAACTTACAAAGTAGACACATGTCTCTCTGCGCCACAATTGCTACATTATTAATATATTTTAGATACAGCATACAAATATATTTTACACAATTGCTATATTATTGAAAATATTTTAGGTACAGTATAACAAAACTCAAGATTTTATCCTAAAACACATTTATTTGCGTACATAATTAATCTACACATACAATTTATAAAAAAAGAATTGTTAAACATCATTAAATGTTAAATAAAACAATTTTGTTGACTGATGAAAATCTTGTAGATCCTTTAACATGCTGCACGCACGCACGCACGCACGCACGCACGCACACGCCATTCATAAACAGAAAATGAGATACTTTAATCGACTATATTATTAACTGAATATCTTTAAACAATAATAATAATAATTAACTAATAAATCATCGGTTCAAATCATGTAGCCAATGTTAGAAATATGTTTCTTTTAATATGAAATATAAATGCATAGAAACAAAACTGCACTATTAAAAAGAAAAGCGCCTTTCGTCTTTTCTGTAAAAGTTTACGTGAATTTTGGTACTGGAAGAGTTTTTCAGGCGATTCTTATAGGCTTTTAGTAGTTGTACTTTAAGTTTCCATTGGCTCCATGACTACGTCAACAATTGGTGCATCTACTGGTGTATCCATTGGCGTAGTTTCAGGGTTTTTTCTAGCCGAATATAATTTGCTCAACTTTTCGTAATGTTTAATATCCTGCAGAATTTACATATTACTTCTGTATTATTTGTTTTATCTTATATATATAAATAATATAGAAAAAGATTTGCACAATAAATCAAATGAATACGTGCCTTCTCACGAACGGACGGTTGTACTTTGTCAAACGCCTGAAAAATATGTCTCATCGAAATTTCTGGTTGGCCATATCCAGCTATTATTTCCTTCAATGCTTCCATACCAGCTTCTCTAATCAAAGCTGCTAAATCGGCACCAGTGTAACCTTCACATCTATTGTCGTATGCCACTTGATTCAAATCGACGTCTGAAGCAAGTTTTGGTCTCGTTGCATTCTACAAATTATATTACTAATATCAATATATTAAATCATCAGAGAAAATACCATTTTTTATTTTATTTTAATAGCGTTATTTTAATAACTAATTCATTCCTTCTCTCTGTTTAAACGTTCGTGCACGAGCCGTATTAATGTGTGTTAATACCTTTGTTACTGCACGTAAAATGTCGACCCTATCTGAAGCATTCGGAAGACCAACATATAATATTTTATCCAATCTTCCTGGCCTCAAAACAGCTGGATCTATAATGTCAGGTCGATTACTAGCCGCCATAAGGAACACCCCTTGCCGACCCTCTACACCGTCCATTTCTGTAAGCATTTGATTAACAACGCGCGCTGTCGCAGAATTATCGCCCTCTGTTCTCTTAGGACACAACGCATCTATCTCATCAAAAAATATGACGCACGGCATTGAATTTCTTGCTCTTAAGAAACATTGACGAACTGCTTTCTCACTTTCGCCAACGTACTAAAAATATATAAAATTATTAGACTCGCACATTTTCAAGTATAATACAATACTACTAACAATGAAACTTGCCATATTTAAAAGCTCTGGTCCTTTAACGGAAATAAAATTAATTCCAGCTTCATTGGCGATGGCTTTTGCCAGCAACGTTTTCCCACATCCAGGCGGACCGCACAACAATACTCCGCTGGCAGCTGTTAAACCTAATGTATTAAAGTGTTCAGAGTGTTTGACAGGAGCCTGCAATAAATAAATAATGTTATATATACATGTGCCGAAAATTTCGTAAAACAACATTCAAAAGGCTTTAATCATTGTTCGGATCTTGCTTTGGATAATGAATATTATCGTATATATAATAGGGTGCGGATATGTTCGGGCACGATGCTGAAGCGCGTGCGGAGAACCGCTGCGTGGGAGTTAATCGGATGCTCGCTGAAATGAGATAGCAGCATTTCTCGATAAGACTTGAAGCCCGATCTATCCGAATATGATATCTGATGACATCTATCTCGACTGGAGCGCGGCCTACTCAATGTAAATAAAGTGCAGAGATTTTTTTCTGTATTTTCCTGTATTGATTCGCGATAGTGTGAGAACGCTTTTCTTTAAAATGTCGAAATCTTTAGAGGAATAATTAACTTTAATTGAAATTGACAAAAATATTTGTGATTGATCAAATTGAGCTTCGAGTCTCCTCGAGAAATGTTGCTATCTCATTTCATTGATTCAACTCACTCGCATGCAGCGGTTCGACCGAACATCCGCATCTTCTATATACGTGTGTGTGTGTGTGTGTGTGTGTGTGTGTGTGTGAGTGTGTGTGTGAGTGTGTGTGTGTGTGTGTATCTGACCCGTAACCGTGTATTGATTTTATTTATTTATATTTATTTATTAACAAAATTGCAGAATCAAAGTTTGCGAGTGAAAGAGTACAAATAGTGAATAATAACTCAATTTGGAAATAAATGTTATAAGATTAACATATAGCATAGAAGCTATCCTTTTACGTGAGATGGAAAGCATAGTCAGTGATAAAAACATATATACTCACGAGAATTGCCATCTGCAATTCTTGTCGTATATTTCGCAGTGAGCCAACATCGTCCCATGTTACACCGGGAACCGTCGCAAATCCTTCTCTTTTCGCTGAAGGTTGAACGATGCGTAGAGCAATCTCAAAATCATTGTGCTCGATGCATAGGGTCGATAGACGTGCTGGAGAAAGTGGAGGTTCGGTACGCAGCCAAGTCAATAAAGTTGACAAGTCTGCTGAATGTTCCTGTGTTACATCCATTTCGGCAATTCCTGGAATTGGACTTTTAGGTAATTCTTGTGCAAACGTAAGATCGTTCCCAACTGTGGTAGGAGTTTCTGCCGCAACACTAGTGTCAATTAAATTTTCCGAGTTTTCGGGAATTTTAACTTTCTTATCTGGTTGTTTCTCGACTTCAGATGACTTTTCTTCTCGTTTTGATTTATTGAAATCCTCAAATACTCTACAAAAATTATTATATGTATATTGCTTACAATACATATGCAGCATATATACGTACGTACGTACGTACGTGCGTGCGTGCTGCGCGCATATGTATAAAAATTTTAAGCGAAAAGACTTACCTATCTACAGCAACCATGGCTGCTTCCCTAATTAAAGCAACTAAATCTGCACCTACAAAACCTGGAGTAAGAGAAGCTATTGTTGACAAACTAACATTAGAAGCCAATACAACTTTTTCGGTATGCACCGCTAAGATCCTAGCCCTTGCTTCTCTATCTGGTATTCCAAGGCACACTTCACGATCGAAACGTCCCGCTCTTCTTAAAGCAGGATCTAATGAATCAGGTCGATTTGTCGCACCAATTACCAGTACTCTGTCTCCATTTTCGTTAAGATTTAATTCTAACAAGAAAAAAAAACAGAGAAAGAAAAAATGTAATTCATGGGTTGAGGAAAAAATGTGTAAAATATGAAACAATAATGAAAACACATTAATACCTTACCATCTAAACTTGACAATAATTGTGCAACAATTCTTCTTTCCATTTCTCTTTGAGCTGTAGCTCTATTTGGTGTGACAGCATCTATCTCATCCAAGAAAACAATGCACGGTGCAAGAACTAAAGCTTGTTCAAATAAATCCCTGATACGAGCTTCGCTTTCGCCAGATACTCCAGTCACAAGCTCGGGTCCTGCTACTTTTAGTAGAGGCATATTTAATTCCTAACATAAGAAATGCAAATTGTTAGTGATTATGGCCTTTTACTTCTCCTCTTAAATATATCACATGCATAGAAGGGCTGTCTCTTATACACATCTCTGAGCGGGCTGGCA
>NW_012028707.1:85132-86576 GCF_000956235.1 Wasmannia auropunctata | reverse complement strand
GGGGGGAGGAGCAGGGAAGAGGGAGAGAATACCTATACAACTTCTATACACATTTCACAATTGTTCACAGAACATAACAAATGTGTTTAATATTATTATAATTTATTTATTATAATAACCTGTGAATAGGCAATATTTGTATTGTACCATATATATTTTAGACATTTTCTGGAATTAAATATTATCTTACGCCTGCAACTGCATGTGCCAGTAATGTTTTCCCACATCCAGGTGGTCCATGAAGTAAAAATCCTCTTGGTGGAGATATACCGAGCCGTCTGAAGATTTCAGGATGTTTCATATGGGCTAGTAACTTGCAAACAGTTTTCAAAACTTTGTCACTACCTCCTACATCAGAGAAAATAATTTTTGAATTCGTGATAGGTACAGTTTTTGCTTTCTTAGAAACTGAAAATTGTCCATTGTCATTTTCTTTGTCTCTTTGACGTTTTCTCATAGATTCCACTAATGACTGTTTCGCGACTTGATTTGCAGGCTGAAACAGAAAACGAGTATAAGCAAACGTTCATTCTCCAATCTAATTCTCGCTATAATTTAGCGAGATAAAATCTTAATCAATTGCATGCAACAACATACCATTTTTGATAGCACAGGTATTTCTGATTTTGAGATAGATGTTTCTGGCTTTGCTGCAGCTGTTTCCTGTTTTGTAGTTGCTGGTTCTGGTTCAGTGGTTGATAATTCTGATTTTGGAGCAACCATCAAAGCCATGTGGGAAGATTCTTCAGCTACTGTACACTCAGATTCAGGCGTCTTTACGTCCTTTTCAGTCTTGGAATCAACTTTTGATACATCATCATCACTACTAATGTCTATCAATTCTTTATCGCTCGAGTTTCCATTCTGTTTATATTGTGTTTTCTTATACATATGTAACAACATATCGCCTATCGAAGCACGTTGTGAATCTGACTGAAAAATTATGTGACTTGGTTAAAAAACTATTATATACATATATATATATATACATAAATTAATATTCAAGATAACGATAGATCCAGGTACCTCGACATCAACATCCTCAAAATCGTCATCATCGTACGCCAAATTTTCCCGCGTCGGAGGTTTTCTCGACAGAATCTCAGTAAGCTCGTCGTAAGCCTTCCGTACAATTGCACGAAACGGACCGCGTTTCTTACCACGATAATCTCTGTATCGCCTTTGCAACGCGTCTGCCATTTCATTTACATCGATATAAACTCTATTCTCATTTTCGTGCATGTACTGTGAATCATACAAACGTAACATGAAGAAAGATAAATGAACTTTGCTAAACAATCATGTCGCTATATAATTTTTACGAACTTTGCGCGCAAGTACCCGCGGCCCGCATTCGCAGTGGGATTCCGCAATTAGATTTTATTACGATTCCGTGAAAGAAACATTCGAAAGGAATAACCTCAAAACGTGAACCGGTAGAGGG
>NW_012028707.1:68727-85112 GCF_000956235.1 Wasmannia auropunctata | reverse complement strand
GGGAAGGGGGAGGACAGGGCAGTTTAAATTACCGTTTGCACACGACCGATCAACGATTGATCCCGGAACGGCCTTTGGTCTATCCTGTGCTTATTGTCCATGTGCCTCGATCTGTAATCTCCACTCGAGCCTTGCAGCGGGATAATATCGATGGACGAGTTGAGCTTGCCCATTTTCTGCATATTTCCTGAGACGAGATGAGATCGAGGGAGAACCGTGAGAGGAGAAATATTTCGTAGCTTGAGATGAGTTGACGTTTGAAGCAACTTTTGTAACACGAACTTTTGTCAACTCGCGTCTCAATTTGCGTCAATTCGTTCTTCAATCGACGTTGATCGACGTGCGTCAATGCCGTCAATCCGCTCCGCACTCGCGAGTCGCGACGCAACTGCCGCAACTCACCGCGCGCCTACCGACATGGTGTGATGGTGTTTGCGTTCACTAGGTAGTTACTCGTTGGACGTACCCACTGTTGCTCGCTCTCGTGCCTCGTGCTGCCGCCGCCGCCTCGTGGCTCGTGTGCTGCGTGCCTGCCGTGTAGTCGCGGTGTCGAGTGTAGTCGGTGCCGTGAGTCGAAGCAAGTCCAGAGAGAGAGAGAGAGAGAGAGTGCGTGTAAACTAAATAAAATGCGACTAAAAATGTTAATAGCGGTCAGAGTTGGCTGCTGCAGAGTCAAGTGTCGCGACAGCTCGATAGTTGGCTCAAGACAATCCGACATGTTCCAAACTTTCCACCACCTTCCACTTCCACACACACACACACAACACACAGTCCAATCCGAGTCCAAATAAATTACTAGAAACAGCGATAAATCGACGAGCTTGAACAAATCGCAATGCAGGGGTGTGTTCAGGCATTCACGATACATCATTTTATCCTTGTTATTCACCGAATGTTAAACAAGGATAAAATGATATCTAGATGTACCTGGGTTTCTGAACGCAGCCCAGATTTGTCTTAAGAAGCAATCTTGTGATTGGAGTTTGCTTTCCCGCCAAATTGTTTGTAGCGAATCGATTACTCGCTCACTACTTGGTACCGCTCAAAAAACCACTTATATTAAGCATAAGCAATTATTGTTAATACATATATTTGAGTGCGCAATGTAAAGTAGTACATACATACATACATAGGTATAGTAAGTTAGAAAAAATAGATGAATATTCGCGCGATACTACGAAATCATTTGAAATAAATAAAAACGTTTTTACTCTTTTTGGCTTTGATTTCAAGGAGCTTCTACATTCTTGATTCGACATCCGAAACAACTAAAGTATAATTTAGAAGAACTTTTTACAAAAGAATTAATTTCCATCGCTTCATACACACTTTATTTTATGAAATTGTGAATTTTCAATTTTTGATATCACGTGTATGTTTAAAAATCAACTTTCAAACGATTATATTATCATTTATCTATTTAAATTATCGTTTATTCTAGATTAATTTTTTTATTACATTACTAGATCACAGGATCTAGAAAAGGAAAACATCAAGGATTTTTTACAAGGCGACTCCTTCAACACGTGTGTGTGTGTGTGTGTGTAAATTCTACTTAGGCGTATGTATATATACGACATTCGTTGTCAAATTCAATTTCTATCACTAATATAATCGTTGCAACTGATTGCTAATAAATGGAGCTGTTTTCTAAAGAAATACAATTTCGTTTACGCACATTTGATTACTATGTACAATCTAGCGTTACAATAAATTGGTCTTCTAACTTATGTTATTTTTTTCAAGATGCGCGCATGTACCTCAACAAGGCATAATTACGAGTTTATTCAATTTTTTTTTATTATTACCACAATGCCACGAATGTTAACTTATATCGCTTTTCATCATATAGAAAAACATGTGCGTATTATTTTCTGTGTTTGCTTCCATGCGTGACAAGATTATTATATCAAAGTAACAACAATCATTTTCAGGCCAAACTTGTAAATGCTACAATTGTATGTAGACCAGATGCGATTAAAAAATTACTGACGAGGATGATAAATAAAGAATAAACCATTGAGTACCAGTTGTATCTCGATACACAATGATCAAACGTTATCTGATAATATAAATTACATATGACAATGCCTGCATCTCGTGTGACTGTCTTGCAAAAATACAAATTATAAGTCAAATTATATTGCAAGCTATGTCAAAGTGACGTATGCACTATATCGGTTGCTCATTTTCTGGCAAGTCTAAAATCTCTCCGACAAATTCGGCTACATTCGTATCTTTTTGGGCATATTCTCTGATAAAGTCGAGTTCCAGCAATTGACTGTAATTTGGGCGGGCAGTGTAATTCTTCATCAGACTGAAAACAGTAACAGTAGATTATGTGTGAAAGGGTGGGAGGCTGGATTGGTTTCTGAGTTAGATGATAAGAGAGTGTGTATCTTGTCGCTCATTTTCTATGACAATCACTTACCACTTATTGATAAATTCCTCAAACGAAGGAGAGAACTTGCCGGCAGGTAATTTCGGGGCTTCATCTTTCACTACCTGTTTCAATTGCTCGAATGGCGTACCCCATGACTCGTATGGAAATTTACCAGTTGCTAATTCAACAAGGGAAATTCCTAACGACCAGACATCAGATCTGATATCATATTGCGATGGGTTACCCGATGGGTCTATCCTTTCTGGCTACAAAAAAGGTAATGGTGGATAATGTATTGAATGGACAACTGAATGGAAATTTTCAACAATACAATACTATACAGTTACGTACAGCCATATACGGTTTGCATCCAGCGTCGATAGTCTTGGCAACCGAATCCACAAGGTAACCCGATATACCAAAGTCGCAAATTTTTACCTCACCTTTCCGATTAATTAAGATATTACTAGGCTTTACATCTCTATGGATCACCCGTAATTGCGAGTAGAGGTAATGTAACGCACTTACTACCTGCAAGTAATATAGATGTATGATAACACATAGATATTCGTTTTTACACAGTTTTTGCACAGTTGCACAGTTTGAAATTTCAAATACAAAAAGATAGCGGAAAATCGAGGAGAAAAGAAAGAAGGGGAAGAGGAAGGGGAGGGAAATTATTTAAATATTACCAAAACACTGCTATATATATATATATATATCAAGGGCTTAAAGAGCCCTTTTTTAAAAATTTAAAAGGCATATACATATATACCGCAAAAGCCACTTTTCCTAAAATATCTTCAGGAATGGCACGACCATGTTTATACACTTTTGTATAAAATTTATCAAGGCTCATATCCATCACTTCCATGCATATCCATACATCTCCCTCTCGAAATAAGGCTCCATAGAATTGTACTGTATAGGGACATGCCGAGCTACGCATGGAAATATCTAAATCCATGAGCAATCGCTTTTGCTCTTGCGTATTAACGGTAGCAGCTATCCTCTATAATAGATGAGTATATTCTTTTTTCAAACAAACAGTTATGTTCTGTTATACATGATAATGTAACGAAAATATCACTAGCTGAAAGCTAATGGCTCATTTTCACAATAATACCTTAACAGCCATAATTGTGCCACTCTGTTTGTGTCGCATTTTATCGACAATCCCATATGCTCCACGACCAAGTACACAAAGTGTTTCTAAATCATCCGCTTCTACAACAAACGTCTTTTCATCTATAGTAATGGTAGTGCGTTTGTCTAAATTTCTTGGTGGTGTCCTAAAATAAAACATTAACATTATTATATCTCTCAAATGCACATTCTATCTTTGTATATGCGTGTACACCAATGTACTATGCACACATGCAAGTTTTTTTCCAAATAGGCAATAGGTATGTTATGTATGTAGCTGGAATTATATATGTATATAAAAAAAAAAAAAGTGTCTTTTGAATCTTGCTTATGCAAATCTTTCTAATTTTCTAATTTCCGTACGCAAATATACCTATAACAAACGCAAAAGATCACACAGATAAAAATATGACTAATCACTCAATCACTCAATCACGACAGATATATCACATCGACGTACTATCGTATGTACTTTACGTACACTGGTGCAGGCGTTTCGTCGGAGACCTGCAATTTCAGATTGCGTTTTCCACGACGTAGGGCCATGATACAAACTAGAATTGACGAGAAAGGTTGGACGCGCCGTAATCGCGCGTAAATTCGGCAGTATTCCAGAGGAAGTCAATGGGAACTCATGGCTGATGATGTCATGGGACGCAGCGCAGATGTAATCTGGAAAAGCAAGAATTGTCGAAACGAGACGGGTCTCGAAACGGGCGGACGGACGGACGTTTAGTTTTAGGACTTTTAGGTTATTTCGTAAAAGAGTATCAGATCAGGTCGCGCGTCGTTGGCACGCGCGCACGCCCGCCCACATATATGTGCCCTCTGCTCTGATGTGTGTTTGTGTATGTACGTCACAAAATATCAAAATATCAAATCTCCTTGTTCGCATAGCGCGCAATCTATCAAACGAATCTATTATAGTGTCACTATACACTGTTTAACAAACATTACGCTATCTCAACGAAATAACCTCAAAGAAACCTTCAAATTTCTATACCTCACAATCAATCATACTCCGTTCCGTTGTGTGCCCATATATGAAGCCTTCAGCAAACTTAAACTGCACATTACCTCAAGCCTAAAGTTGGTTGCACGATTTTCACGACGCAAGTTTCACAACTGTGATTCGTTAAATTTTTAAGTCGTATGTCGAGAGAATTGCGATATATATTTTTGTGTTGATAGTTTTTAATTCCAATATTTCACCAAACATTCGAAAGTGTGATGTAAAAAAAATTTGGGAAACAGGATAACGATAAAAGAGAGCAGCGCGCGGAGAAACAAATCAAAATTATTTCATTTGCAAAACTTGCAAAGCAAAATTGTGTGCGTGCTATGCGATAATCCTAGGAACTTGTTCGACCTATGTATGCGCATACGTATGTATATGTATCTCATTGAGGTAACTAGGGGTAACTAGATACATACGTATCTAGTTACGTCGTGTATTTTCACGTTTTCAATCATTTCAATGAGAGCGCAAGCGCAGTCTCTTTAATTCTTTATACATGTTATCTAGGGCATTTTTTCTATGTACATACATACATACCTGCATTGACAGCATTTGCTTTTCAAATCGGTCCATCTTTTATCACAATAATGTATACCATATAATTTTAAAAACCTAGTGTGGTCAAGATTGATTTCGATATATGAAGTCGAGCTAATTAAAGAAGAAGAGGAAGACGTGAAAAATCGTGACGTATGTATAGTATATAATAATCAAGAGATTTATTTTTACTGAATGTTTTATTTTGCGAGCAGCATGATTAAGCAAAGACCGTTACAATTATATATACCGAGACGCAATAGCAAACAGAATATCAGAGGCGAGTGTTGCTGAAAACAAATTTTATATTCCGAGTGTTCTGTATGTACATACATTAATTAATTTCATTATCTCTACAGTATCAACGCGTATAACATATAGGTATTTATTTCACGTTACAACGCGTTGTTCGCTTTGATTTAATATATATATATATATATATTTAACCTCTTAGTTTGTGTCTCTTTATTTTAAATAACTTGTCAACAACTTGTTTTTATCTTTTTCTCTCTTTAGGAATTTAATACTGGACAAGGTAGCACCGCGAAGCTGTTCCTCAAGATCAATCAAACATGGTTATTTTGTTCTCAAAATGATAGATTAGAAGTAATCCAAAATCGTATTCCAAGAGGCGTTATCATTCTTAAAAAGGAAGAATAACGTAACTACGCTTATTCGATTGATACAAATTTTAGTGTCCGGTAATGCTGTTATTGTAATAGCTCATGCAAAGTTTGCTATATATTGCGATGTCTTTCCAACACTTGATATACCACGAGGCGTTGTAAATTTCCTGTCAAATGAAAACATAAGCGATTTAGAATTAAGTTGATGTGCAACAGATTACGTAAACTACGAAAAACAATTATTCACTCCTAACTTGGAAAAAAACATATATAAACCTTACTCTACCCAAACAAATTGTACTCTCTCTCTCTCAAATAATTTTATTAACTATATATAAACTTCTAATTTGTAATTTGAAAAGCTAGAGCTACATAAGAGAGTATCTTGCACGATATTTTTTTATATTTTAAAGCAATACTTCTTTCCCGCCGCATTCATTAATCAGTTCTCTTAAAAAGCTATAATAGTTGGATAACAATAACATACTGAATGTCGAGGTACTTTATGAAATATTTAAAATGTTTTGTATTTTAATTTATACATATACGTACAATTATAAAATTTATAATTGCATTTATTACTATTATGAAAATATTTGACACTTTAGCAAATTATTCATATTTCTTAAGTATAACACGCAATATGTTTTGCATGTAATTATATTAATTAAAAAAATAAAGAAGAGGAAAGAGATATTTTTCTTCAAAATCCTTTTACGAGCTTTCATCGTACGTGTGTGTGCGTGCGCGCGCGCGCGCGCGCGTGCGTACGTAGATATACATGAAATAGTCAATCGAAATTAATATACAAGATATAATTGTAAAAAATTGTACACACGCACAAACACACACGCGCGATTTTGTGTGTATGTGTGTACACGATTATATAAACATGTATTTTTTGGCAATTACATACATTATAGATTAATTTCGAACGACTATTTTCAATGGACACTATCAAAAAATATGAGAGCATGTAAGTAAAATAAAATTATTATCAGATACATGCAACATCTCAAAATAATATTTATTTATTTTTTTATCAAGGATAATATACTTATTATGGATTAACAAACATTGTAAACATTACGCTCCACATACTCCCTATAATATTACAGGTCACATTTAGAAATATGCTCGAAACGAAAAATATTATTACATCTCGTATTCTATAATAAGTATAAACAAGGATGCATAATGTAAAAATCTGAATTATACAATGGAAATTCTAAATGTGGCCATTATAATTTTATAAATTTTATATATTTATAGAAAAGAATATATATCTCGAGCTGTGAATTTCGGCTTCTTTTGATGTCACAAAAATACCTAGACTTCACCGTTCAACAATTTCTTATCGAATAAAAATTCTCCCAAAGGTCCATGCGCTTGCATCATTTTACCCAATACTGAGATTTTGCCGGCGAGATTGCGTTGCCCTTTATATTGTTCATCCAAGAAATCGGAAGTGAGGTAGTCGACCAACTGCAAACAATCGCGGCGTGATGGTGAAAAAAAAACTTATGTATGTATATGTATATATATAACTTTTAACAAGATCTTTCTATAAAATAAATTTTTATTCTCAAACGATACTCACGTGGTAATCGTTGAAAGAGGATGTTTTTGGATTTTCGCAAGTTATAATTATTTCACGAATGCTGCGCGTAACTTGAGCCTCTAATTTCAAAGCGTCGGTGAGAGCTTCTTCTCCACTGTTCCATTCCTGGCGTATGGGATTTGTATTGTTGGTAGTCTGTATAACACGAGAATAAACCGTGTCATTGTGTTTATATATAGGTATATATATATTTTTTATTTTCATTATTTCTTCACAATCCCTACTCAATTTTCTAAAATATTTGTTTAACTTTTTTCGTATATATTTCCTCGTGGAATGTAGAATATACTTACCAAAGGATACTTTAGAAGCTTGCTAACGTCATTTGTAAGTTGTCCACGCATTAGCAGATATTCGATGATCTTTATCGCATGCTCTCTTTCTTCGCTCGCGCTTTCGAAAAAGAATTTGCTAAAACCTGGGCGATTTATCGTATCACGTGCAAAATGGGCACCCTAGTCAGAAATTAAGAATCTTAATTAATATATTAATATAACGCGTCATTTTTCTCTATTGTTAATTTAACAAGTTGTAGAGATTATATTGAATGAAAAATATACAATATATACAAGCAAACTAAGCTTTATACCATCGCAAGATATTTCATGGCTGCTTCCATCTCGGTTTTAACTTGAGACTCCATGATTTTTGTACACGGATCAGTCATGTCTATCCATGATGTTGGTATATCAGCAGGTTTAAGTATACCTAAAGAGGTGTGAGATAACATTATTAAAGAATGGTTAATTATTACATGTACAAGCAAGTCTTACTGAACTTATATTAATTTAATTAATATAAGTGCCTATGATGAAATTTCTATATTGTGTAATAACCCATCCTTTAAGTAGATAACAAGAACACGTATTACTTTATCACCAAGTTATCAAAAAGATCAAGTATTTTATCGATGCGTGACAGATCGCTCATAATGTTGATAGCATCTGGGTGCAGATAAAATGATTAACATTAAAAATAATCTCATTGTAGCGAAAGAGATTCTTTTGTGTAGCATTACTCCTATTTTTTTATTTATAGTTACGTATTGGAAAAATATAAGTCATTTCCAAATGATAAAATTAATTCTTACTGTTAATGCTTACATTATAAATTAATTAATTTGTAAAATGTGTAATTTTCTTTTATATGTATACAATTTGAGTTAACATGAAATTAGCTGTAAATTATAATTGTTTGTAATTAAATCTGCGTTACAGAATATATATACGAATGGATCAAAATCACGAAGCATTATTTATCATAATGGACTTGTGTATCACACAAAGACATAGACATGCCCAGTGGAATGAGTCACACAGATGAAAAAGGACTTTGGAATCGATACGTAAATATCGTCACGATTTATCGTTAAAAGCTATCTTTGTACAAAACACGATCAAGTCAATGATGAGAGGAATTAATTTGCCGTTGAGAAGAGATATACGTGATACGTGTGATAAGTGTTAATTACATTTGATGTACGACTTTATTAATCGTCTATAATTATAAGTAAAAGAAAAATCTTTTTTACAATAAGACTAATATAATTTTCGAAATTATATTAAAATTCTGTCCAAATGACGAAATAAAGAGATGCTTTCTTTACATTTTCAAATATAAATGTACAAATTTCCATTATCGTTAAGTCGCATATTCATCAAACTGAAATGTGATATTTGAAATAATCATATACATGTATGTGCGCGCACACAAACACGCACACATGGTGTGTGTGTGTGTGTGTATATATAAAACGAGAGGACAAAGTTGAGGCAACTGCGTATTCGAATGACTACACAGCTCTCTTTATCGTGCTGATAATAGTTATATGTTGATTTATCCTAACTGAATTTCTCTAATTCTAGTTTTATCCTCATTTATACTTTGTAAAGCGATAATACTGAATCGCGCGGGTTATAAAAATGAGATAAAATCATGCTATGTGTGCATAAAAATAATACAGATAAGAATAGAAAAATACTTTGACGTATATGTCTATGTGTCACAAAGATCAAATGCATTTATTTGTTGCTAACTTTCAAAGAACATAACGGCGAAACTATATTTTTCATTAAAAGATGATATTTCGATTAACGTAATCCGTTAGAAAAAGTTGTAAGCGAGAAGTTTTGTCGGCTATACAAATTTTATATATATATATATATACATATATATATATTCATATTGATGTTGATATTTAACATTAAATGCAATATTAATGCTGCCAGTTTAATATACGATTAATTTAATCTAGGCGTACATAGTTATTTCATCACATCCTTAGTCAATTGTACCGAACACGATACAGAGAATGACAAATATCCGATATGCATGAATCAAGAAAAAACAAAGGCTATCCTTGGAACGATTCGTCCAAGTCACGTTTCGTCTACTATCTTCACTTTTGTAATGAACAAAGATGATTTGCAACGATAATAATATGCTTAACCAAACGATTTCAAGTGAAAGAGAGGATTTATGCTAGGCTATCTTAAGATAAAAGCGCGAGGCGGTATCTTATAAAGTAAAAGCGTTGGTACTTGTGCGTATTATTGACATACATGTGTCTAGATCAAAGATTTTACATAAAACAATAGGTACAATAATATGTTTCTACCGAGAAACGTATTCGTGAAATATTTACAAAAATTGTATACAATATTATTATTCTTATTTTATTCTTTATACAGCCATTTTGGAAGGATAAATAACAACAATGGACAACAGAGAAGCCATTGAAAGTTTTATCGGAATTATACGAGTGAGAAAACGGGCCAATTAAAGAGCTTGGACAACATCCAAAGGTCTGATTGCTCAATCAAAACAAACTATTGCGTTCATGAACTGTTTTTTACGCGGAGTCATTCCATTTCCCACGAGGCGCGTCTCACGCAGAGCGCCCCTCCCCCCAACCCTGACCACCTCCCTCGTCGTATTTTTTTGATATCACGTTGGAAAAGGCACGGAAATGACAAAGTCATTTTTTGTATATCGGAGAAACTAGGAGAGACGGAATGTTAAGGAATGAAAGAGCGACGCCGAAAAATGTTGACTTTCTAAGAACGCCTAGCGCTAGATGCAAATTCTCTGCAAATTAACGCAACGTGCAGGTAGGTGTAACGGCGTGTCGTTGGAAGGCGAAAGAGAGAAGAGGCAAAGAGGAGGAGGAGGAGGGAGGGAGGGAGCGAGAGAAACTACGCATGTCGATTGAAAACTTACACTTGAGCCCGTCTCCGAAGGTGCCATTGATGCAGGCCAGGGTGATGAAAACGACATAGAGCAATCTCGTCATCGTGATTTCACACGCGCGCAAGAGAGAAAGTGAAAGACAGCGAAAAGGTGCGAGCCTGGGCAAGTAGAGCAGAGGTTATGGGATCCCGACGAGAATGAGAGAATGGGAATGAGAGAAGCGTCTGGCGATAGGATGCGCGGCGCGGCACGGCACGGCGGATCGTTCACCTCGTTGAGAAGCAACCTTTATACACACTGGTATAGAAGGCTGCCTTCGTCGGAGCTAGATAAGAGAGCGCGGCAACTAAACGCGTCTTACGGTCTCATCGATCACCTAACGACAATCCACGACACGACAATCGCCCGGGCAAACGCGCGCGACAATCGACATTCGCACTTTTGCCACAGGCAGGGGGAGGGGGTAAAACGACGACAACGACGACGACGGATAGCGAGGGCGTTGAAATCCGCTTCTCTTCTCTCTCTCTCTCTCTCTCTCTCTTCTTCCGTTTACCGTCCCGCTAGCCTCTTGGTGCACCGTGACGGGGCGGCCTGCGCGTGCGCCGCGCCACGCCGCCTCCCCCGTCAGCTGACTCGCTGACTCACTGCCCAGTGAAAACTCCCATTTCCGCGGTGGGTAAAGCTCATTGTTGGGGGAACGTCGAAGCGAGAGTATTCACGTTGCCTTCCCATCGAACGCGTTGCATACCACAGGTTTCGTGACGAGAGAGGTACTCGAGAGATCACTCAAGCTTGCTCCGATAATTCCCTTCCGCACGTATGTAGATAAAAGATATTCTTAAGAGAACAGCTCCTTGCGTTGCGTTTCTCAAGCTGGCATCTTTGTTTCTTCGCGCAGCGCGGGGTATAAACGTGTTGCGCACTTGATTTGGTGTGTTGGTCATGTCGGTTCGTGTCTACGCGGTCTACATTTTACACTCTACGTCGCGTCGTGCAGTTCGCGCCACCGTGCAGACTACGTTCGCACTACGTAGCACGAGCAATCGCGTGCGGCACATGTGGCTTTTGAGAGAGAGAGAGAGAGAGAGAGAGAGAAAGATTGATCTTTTATCTCGCAAACAATTTTCAAAGTGAATTCGAAATTCAAAATATACGAATCGAGCGAGTATCTCGGTAGCTTCGATTCTCTTATTTCATGTCCGTTATCGAATAATTGTCTCGTGAGTCGTGATTCGGTCGTGATATTGTTGTCTCTTCGATTTCTTCAAAACAACGCAAGGACACTCGTACGTGTTATCATTATTATCGTCAATACAGCTAGTTTTTATAAATCGGCAGATTTGAACTGAAAATTAATTCAGACATATTTTCCTTTAATTTTCAATAATTTTTACCGATCTTAATCTTTTCAAACAATATAATTAATACAAGTGTATATTATTGTTCTATGCGCGTATATATATATATATATATATATATATATATATATATATATATTTTTATAATCTGTTAAATTTCAGCAAAAATGTTGTTCTTTGGAGTATTGTCTGTTCTTTTCCTGACCGTTTCCGCAGAGTACTGCTACACCGACGTTGAAAGTGCTTGTGGCACCAATCCCAAAAGTATGTGGATATTTATTTGAAATGAAATTATTTAAGAATTCTAAAAACAACTCTTTCAGATCATTATTTTATTGAATTTGTGATATCGTTTGTTTAATCCTTAATTTTTGGTTCACACAAACATTTAATTATACCTCTTGAAAGCGCAAAATACCTACACAAGTGCGTTCTTAATGATGCTTCTAGATGGTGGATTAATATCAAACTGTAATGCTAAATATGGAGCTATTGATACTCTTCAGGCTGATCTGCAGGCATATGCAAACGCTAATATCGAAACAAGTTTTGAATTTCTTCTAATGTCTACACATTTTGGAAACTATGAAGCTAATCGAGAAGGATTTAAGGGACTGTACCGCAAACTTTCAGATAAATCATGGGAGGAAGCGATAGATTTGATCAAATACATCGCACAGCGTGGTGGCAAGATGGATCTCAATCAGCTTCCACGTTCCAAGAAACCTGTGAGTACTCTATTTATTTTGAAACTCATTCTTATGGAAACATGGTGGTTTCATCAATATTATTGTTTATAGATCAAGGATAGCAAAGTACTGGAATTGACCGAATTGAATAGTCTGGCTAAAGCACTCGACAGCCAGAAACAACTTGCCGACGAAGCGTTACGCATTCACGCTCAAGCACAGCATCATACCAAACAGGATGCGGCTATCGGTCATTATATCGAGGAACATTTCATGGAATCGTTGTCCGAGCGTGTGAGACAGCTAGCAGGTTATTCAAATGACCTCAAGAATATGCTGGAAGAGCGCGATGCTTCCGTTTCCGTATTCCTGTTTGACGAGTATCTTAAAAACGCTTTATAAGAAGCTGCCTACAGTTGTAACTTAGAACACATACATATATTTCTGTTAAACATATTATTATCATTATTCTTGTGTCTATCTATCTCCAATGTTAGATCTTTTATATGTAAAATATATAAAAAAATGCATATGAAAATTTATTATGTTTTGCGACATAATATGTATATATGTATGCTGAAATAAATATACACATCCAACATACATATCTACACATATATCTTGATCCTTTTTAGAAATCATATTTATAATTTGTGACATTACTCTACAAAACTAATATATTTGATATGTCTAGTCGTATCTACTTGTAACAAAGCAAACTTTACTACATCGAATTTTTCATCATGCATTTATTGGTCTTTCTTCACAGATATGTCATTGTATATCATTTATAATACAGAGGCTGCGTTTCATTTTTAAACTTGCTCGCAACGCTCTTGCGGAATAATTTCATCTTTATTGTTTATTAAATGTCATACAAGGACAAGTAATATTTGCGAGCGTTAAGTAGACGCACAGGCACGCGTGCACGCCTCTCTCTCTCTCTCTCTCTCTCCAATTCTGATTTACAAATATACATATTTAAAAGTATCAAACAATAAGCAAAATGTAACATTTTAATGTATAACGCAATAAAAATATATAAGAGAACTAATACATCAGTAATTTTAGCATGTACTACAATTGGGAAGACTGTAAATATGTAAAACAGTTACATAGTTAATGCACAATGTGCATAATTATTGAAAAAGACGTTCCCTACTGAAAATGTCCACGAGAGATACATACCTAAATACCTAATAACGATATAATAGTAAAATACTAAGAGCCTATATATGCTATATAATGGAAAAATATATATCTGATTATTCTGATTTAATTGAGCATCACTCACTGATTCTACATAGTAAACGATAGATCATTTGCGTTGAATATACATTTTTTTAATGAATTCCTTTAATCAATAATATCTATTTTTAACTAGAGGAGATAAAAGTTTTGCGTATTTCCATAGAATACAATTATTAATTTTCCATTAAAAGAGGCGTTATATGCGCGCGTACGTGCGCGCGCGCGCGTGTGTGTGTAAGCGCGAGTTACATGCATGTTACCTCTCTTTGTATACAAATTTATGTTACAATTTTAGATACTGACAGTTGCAGATTGTAGGCAAATATACAAAGTTGTTTTGTTTACTTACTATTTACAGACATCCATGTATTATATGCTATTTCTGTATTTCATGTCAAACACAATCATATTACATCTACGTAATAATATGTTTGATATACTGCCAATTATAAAATATATTTGTGCTATTTGTTACATTTCTCTTTTTTATTTATATCTAGATATTTATAACTAGATTCTCTTCATTGCATACATTATACAACTATTTTTTTCGTATTCAAAATTAAAAATAATTATATTGATATTATAATTATACGAAACATGTGATTTGATAAACTAATTTTTACAAAAAAAATTGTTCAGTCATATGATATGTAGAGCTATTTTTTTTAAGAAAATCGATATATTATTAATAGCATAAATTATTAAAAATATATATCATAATTTTGTTACACACGCACACGCGCGTGTGTATAACAAAATTAAATATGCTGTTAAATATATATGCCTATATATATTACAGCAATAAAATCCCTATATCTATTATGCATTTATATATGCATATATTGTTTCCCTATCTCCCGAGAGAATTTGCTTTTTAACTAATTATTTTAAATTTTAATTCTTCCATATTCTTCTCAGTGAGAGAGCATATATTCAGATTTATTTTATGTTTCATATTGCAATTATAGAAATATTTTTAACAATTTAATGCAATTATATGTTTAATTTGTTCAACATAAATATACAGTCTTCTAATGATATGTAGTCTGATCTAAAACATATGTTACTTTTATGCCATCATGTACTATCGCAATGTGTGTCACTTACCATGACTTGTATCATCTGAAACAAACACATGATATATATTAATATACTCTTATACACACGCAAGCGTACAACATAATTATCTCAGGTAAATACCTACTCTTTATCTCATACACTAATTTACTAGTTTTGCTAGATTGCATATTCTATAATACAAATTTAATTTTTCTTATTTTATTTTATGTATCATGTACCTATATGGAACAAAAAATTTTATTAAAGTGAAACTAAATCACATAAATTTTAATTTAAATATCAATATCATGAGAAATATATATTTCTTTGGATGAAATGTCTCATTACCGATAAAGTTGTAATATTAATGTGTACTAATAAGGAAGCAAGCTCAAGATCTTCGCTATATATGTTTTTTAATGGAACACTTCTATATCCTGTTCTTAAACAGCGTACCTGAACAAAATAAGATTTGAATTGGAAAGTAAAAATGTCCTAAATAACGTTAAACATAAATGTTTTTAAATAACGATTAATACTCACTGGATAAGTAGCTTGTCCTATGAAATTGCTATCGCCAAACATATCTTCGTCTTGTACTAAAAACCGTATAAGAGCAAAATATGGATTAACTATCTCAAATTCACAGGTTTCATTCCACATTGGATTAAATCCATTATCCTCTATAAATTTAAGACTTATATTTAGTAATGTAATATAATGTTTAATCAAACTGTAATTTGAAATACTTATAGATACTCACGTATTGTCCTTGTTGTTAACTTTGTTCCCGAATCAAAATCTGCGCCTATAATTTCGATCTCAACGGATGGACTGGCAGTACCTCTTCCTGATCTCATTAAATGTCTTGAGCCAATAATTTTTAAATTAATCTTAAGTGATTCAACCCCGTACAATGTATTTTTGTCGTATGGATTAAAGTCATGTCTGAACATGAATTCTGGTTTCAATAAATAGCCACAATTGCCATTCTCCATAAACTTGGCTTGATTTAATTGCATTGATTTATCTCCAGTTTGATAGTTTAAAGCTACCATTTGACAACCAGAATTCCACATTGGTACAGGATTATAATTAGATGAATCGATACGTTGTCCCTTTGGATAAACTCTACTGAATTGAATCTACGAAGAAAAATAATTTCTTTATTAAATATCTATTCGGATTTATGTTTCAATATTTTAATGCACTAGTACACAACAGGCGCGCGCTGCATATTGAATCCCATACATCTTTCAATAACATTTATACCAATTTACATTTTAATTAAACAAATTTTAACAATTTTTGAAAAAAATAAATTTTCAAAAAAATGATGTTTTAATTGGCCATTTTGAATCGGCTATTTTTAAATAAAATCACGATTTTTTAAAAAATAGCCACATAATTTATCTTTAAGATGAGCCCAGAAAGAAGTCTATATCTTTATTTTTCTGGAAGATATGAATTTTTAAACAATGGGGAAAAGAGGCTTCAACGCA
>NW_012028707.1:59711-68707 GCF_000956235.1 Wasmannia auropunctata | reverse complement strand
ATGGATTTGCTCTCTCTCTCTCTCTCTCTCTCTCTCTCTCTCTCTCTCTCTCTCTCTCTCGATTCTTTGTATATTACCTGATGATACTTAATAAAAAACTTATTTTCTTGTTGACACATTAATTTTTCAGCCTTTGTTTCAGGGAAACTACTCATTTCATTAAACGTAAATCCCTTAGTTCTTATTCGTTCTATGTTAAATGCGACTGATCTACAATATACTATAAGATTAGACATTTCCTTGGCTATTCTCCATGCCCTTTCCATTTCTTTATGTTGATTTTCCTAATAAAAATAAAACAATATATAATGCACACAATGTTAAATAATATTTAAATAATATTTAAATTTAATATAATGGAAATTACATATTTACCCTGACACTTGCATTTTGTGCAGTCTCTTTGATACTTGACATCCACTCTAACGCGATATCTTTCGAAGGTGTCGCGACTTCGAATACTGAACACATACTTGGATTTTGTATTCTTAAAACCCATTCTAAACCTGGTCTTTCCCCAACTGTTAATTCTACCACAGCACCCATAATATCTAATGAGCCTTTTTGCAAGCTACCAAGCATCATAGAATCCGCTGACTAAAAATCAAGATATTCTTAAGTTGGGTGTAATACAATTATATTATATCAATACATTAGTTTTTCTCTGACCATTATTCATTTAGGCGTAAATACAACTTGAGACTTACATCTCCTTGAGTTTCTTGTTGATCAATTTGTTCCACATAATTGGCAGGAAACCAATGTTGTTTTTTACCACCATAATCACCTCTCCACCATCCTCCGTTTTGCGTATTAACGTTAGTAATTATAGCATGCTTGACTAATGTCAATTCATCATCTCTTTTAGCTTTATAATCATAAATAGCCTTAACAGTAACCTTTAAAGTAATTCAATTTACATTAATACATCTGTGATTAATAATATATCAACTTACAAATATTTCTATACAGGTTTCTGTCACATTATAAGAATTGGTAAACATGAATTTAATAATTGGCGGCATGATTTTAGAAAGCTTACTTTTGATGTAAAACTTGTAGGATCCATATAACCTGGGATGCCATAAACAGATCCATCATCGTTATCCTAAATACAAAGAAAAAGGAATGATGAATTATAATATACTTTGTCTCTATCAGTATTCTCTTATATTTAAATAGTTTATATATTCTATATAAACTTAAAGAAAATTCGAACAGTAAATACATACCAAATCCATTCTTCTGATCATATCTTGATTAACAGGATGGCTTAATTTAATCTTTTTGAACAATGGATGTCGTTCGTAATAACTGACTAATTCAACTAAACTCTCAAATTCTACGGTCCCAGTGGTATAGAGCCTCCCTTCGAGTTTTATTTTACAATGCTTTATCTTCTTTTCCGCTCTATAATAGAATATAATTTGATGTACATATATTAATGTAAGCGGTTGTCTATATAATCTAAAGCTATAAAAATAAAAACACGAGACGCTTTAAGGGAGCAAACATACCTAAATGAAATTGCATAACAATTACTTTCTCTTTCACTAGGTCTTACTAAAAATGCACCATCTATAGGTATACGCTTTAGCATTTCTTCTGCTGCGATTCGAGTACACTCAGGATGCCACCATTCTTTTTCCTCGTGTTTGTTTGGCTGAGGCACTGGTTCTTGTAGCGTAATTAGAAATTCCTGTGTGTGCATCAAAAACATACTGTCATGTCAATCATATACTGTCTCATATACAGTTTTATTTCAAAACAAAGTTTCGTTTTCTCTCTCAAGATTCGAGATATATTGAATATATTTTTAATACAATAATATATTGTAATACTCACTCGGCTTCTAAATGGATGATTACGATAGTGAGTAATTAAACTGTACAGACTATCAAAACAATTGGTATCAATAAGATAATACTGCGTTTGACCCATTTCTTGCTTCAATTTAATACGACAATGGTTCACCTTTCCTTTACGCCAAAATGATAAACAGTAATCGCCCACAAATGTAACACACTGTCGTACTAGAAAGGTACCGTCTCCAAGATAGGAATAACGTTGTAGTAATTCCTCAGCCTCCTCTCTTCCTCTCGCTAATTTTCCATGAAACCACTTCTCCCCAAAGTGTAATTCGTCATTTGGCGCGCCCTTTTAAACAGTTATAAAAAAAAAGGTCAAATGTTATTTTAACATATACACGCATACATCTCACATTTCTACCTATCCATTATAAATCATAGTTTATAATGGATCGCAATTCGTATTATACTTTGTATTAATATACATATATACGTAAAATGTGCATACATCCAAAGATCTCCGAATGCCGGTCTCCTCATCATCATCGTGTTCGGTTTCCTGTGCTCTTGAAAATGTGTCTGTATAGAATAACTTTTGTTGCGTCAGTACAAAAAAATGAGAATTCCATTCTCTATCGATCGGATCTTCCAGATAAAGAATCCCATTTTTCACAGTATTCCTAAGATCCATCTCTTGTCTGCTTTCATCATTTCGGACAAGAAACGAGGATTCGTCAACACCATCAGGAAGTTTCTTGTGTTTTAACAGAATTTTTTTACGTAATGCATATGGCGAAGGTAGACAAGTTTCGCTTTTGTCAACAGGTTGGATTAACAGCATGTCACCAAATACCTCTTGCATAGTCGTTGCCATTTTACGTTGTTGTGGTAACGTGCAATTATCCTCGATAGATAAAATAACAGGATACCTACGAATAAAATACGCCAATAGAAAAGTAATATGGCTAAATGTGGAAATCAAATCAGTTCTTTCCCTTTTCTTCTCTTTCTTTCTTTTTTTTTATTTTTTTATTTTTTCAAGACTCACTCAGATGTAACAAAAGCATGCTCCTTGATAATCTTAATAACATCCAAAAATTTGATTTTAGTCGTTAGAGTGTGTCCATGAAATATAAATGGCATCCCATCTGGACCATCCCAACAATCAAGCTCTATACATCTACAACCTGCTCTCAGCGCACGCACATAGGCCTGACAGCTGCTCTCGCTGCTAATCTGATCTCCCGTCAAGTATCTAAGAAATCACAATCTCACGGTGTCTGGATTGGATTGGAACAGGTATATTTTTATTTCTTTAAAGGGATTATACATACGTGTTGTGCGATGACGCTATCCAATAATATGCAAGAGGTCGAGTCATATCTTGAGAAACTTGATTAAATTTTTCATTCCATATGCTGTTGTGCTTAGAAAATAAGAAGTCTATAAATTCTGAAAAAGTAAAATATGGTTCTTGAATATCCCTTTGAGAGTCTTGCAAATACTCTCTAATGAAACGCGATATTTCTAATTCATTATTCCCCAAGCTGTCTTGCTGCTCAGTTACTAGGAAATTCTGGAATTCTTGGAGCGTAACAGTCTGTCCAATTTTAGAATAATTCAACAGTTTATGCCAATCCGCGAGATTCTGTAAAAGTATTACACCAATTACAATTTGTGTGCGTGGATAGTTAAAGATTGGCTTTTTCACATACAAGAATATTACAATATTAACTTACATTCTGATCAAACATTAGTTTATGGTATAAAATGACAAAATCATCAAAACCAAGTTCATTCCGATTTCTTGTGTCTACTTCTTGAAACAATTCTCTGAGTCTATTTGTAGCAATTTTGCAATTAACTCGAGGTAAAAATGCTTTCACATCTTTCAACGTCACCCTGTCAGCACAATAAATATATAAAACAATGTAGCTAATGGCGCATAGATGTGATTGATATAAAAAGATAGTGTAGTACACAAATAATCAATGTATTTATAAATTGCACTCATTTATACATACATTGATAGAAAGACATATGTAAAAAATAAAAATAAACTCTCTTAGAAAAAGGAACTTGCGTTTCACGGGAATTTTCCATCGCGTAAAACTCTTTCCTAAGCCATCTTTCAACTTGTAATGGATATGGCGCATTTATAGTGTCTTGTACCAAGTGACGCAAACCTTTGACCCACAGTTCACATTCTTTCTCACTAAGAGCTAATATAAATTCACAGAGAGTATGTAGTACTATAAGTAATAGAAAAAAGCAACATTTTTAACGATCGTACTTTGTTACACCATATTTACCAGATATCGAAAGAGTTTTCAGTCTAAATTCTGATCCATAATATACTACAAAACACCTTAAGTTTTCTATTCTCTTAGCATCTTCAGGCCATTTTTCAAAATCTTTAGATTGTTTTCCTATCCTAACTTCTTTTACTTCTCTTATTTCCACTGTAAAAGATTAACGTGCCATTAAAAACTAATACATGATTCAAATACGCAACATCTGCAATTACTAATAAATCTTATTCTACACACACACACACACTCACGCACACGCCGCACGCACGCGCGAGCGCGCGCGTACACATACATGTAAGAAGATAAAAACTGAGATACATCTTCCCAAATGAACGTAAGAATGTTATTCGCAATCAATAAAAATTCAGAAAGCTCCGCGTGTCTTGAGCTATTAAATAACTAGTAGAAGTAAACATATATAACGTTAACACATGCGTATCTGTGTGTAAGAAATATTTATTAATTATATATTGCAATCAGTCAATATAATACTGATTCAATTAAAGTGCAGAACAAAGAGATACTTAAATGGATGAAATTTAATCATTGTTAGAAACGTATCTGAACATGATAAATGCAAGAGATTTCTCTTTACATTTATGAATCAGAATTAGTATATTTGCAATATTAATTTTTTTTTGCCCATTTCTATTATACAGATATGTTATATCTACATATATAAATTCATGTGTTTACAAAAATATTAGTTAAGTAAAATTCAAACAGATTTGTAGACAAGATTTTACCTGAACCATCAAAAGGTCTAAAAGTTGCACTCCTTGACCAAACGATTTGTCTAGTTTCTCTTCTTATCATAAGCGTTTTCTTTTCTGGTCGTTTTCTTGGGAAGAATTTAGTCACTACAGTCCCTCTTTCGAGTTGACTAATAATCTGTTCCATTTCAGGAATAATTCCATTCATTTCTAGAGTTGTGTATGTGACGCTGTAACAATTAATATAATGGTCTATATTCAGAACGTGCTTTTAATGATAAATGCGCACTTTTATCTGTGAAACTCTATAGTATACATAACAAACTATAGTGTTAACGCTCTAACATTATTGTGACATACTCTGTGTGTAAATATGGGCCTCTCTCTCAGAGAGAGAGAGATAGAGAGAGAGAGAGAGAGAGAGAGAGAAAGTGTGTATGTGTGTGTGTGTGTGTGTAATATGTATCTCTACCTTAAAATTATTGAAACTTGGTATTGCTTAATTTTAGCTTTCAGATCTTATACCGCTGTACCGTCGAATCAAGTTGATAAACAAGAACATATCTCATGAATTGTTTTAGATTAGACAAAAGTATATAATATTGCTGATATTTGCCGATATTGAAATAGGTATACTAAACTGAATGATAGGATAGTTTTCAGAATATGTAAGGTTATTCTTTATTATACAGAAAGTTGAGTAACATAAATTGTTGTTACTCATTATTATAGAAATAGGGTAATTTTTCTAATCTTGTAAAAAAAGTGTGTATTGTGTAGCGTAATATTCTAGTACTTGGTATTTTTCAATTCGCGCTTTTAAAAAATCTACGATTGAAGAATTACATTTCTTATATATGTATGTTTAATCGGACTTATTATCTGATTTATTCGTCGTCACAGCCCCACGTTGCGCGTTTGCGAGAGATAAAATTTACATTTTCGCATTTTCTATCAATCGAAATATCTTTTCATAACCTTTACAAGAGATAAACATAACCTAGTCGTTTCTTTTCTTCAAAATAATTTTTGTAAAAAGATATCTATGACATGTAAATAAAATGATTACAGTTGCATTGCAACCGATACAATACATAGACATACGTGCAGTCCTAAGTACGTATTCTAATGTTATAAAATGTTCCGTTTGCTTATGATCATGTCCACGACAGTGCCAATTTTAAAAGGTGATGATACGAATCATTATGACTTATGTCGTTGCGTGTGAATTCTTTTTAGCGCGCGCGCGACAATTTTCACACATCACTTTTATCGCGATGCTTATGATATATTTAAAATTTAAAAGATACGTCGTACTTACCTGTCTTCGAAATGATTAGATACACTGTTGATTATACGATAAAAATACGTTATCATGTGTAGGTATCGTTCGCAATTCGCGTTTACATTGAAGACTTCCGATTGTTTCCGGCGCGCGACGTTCGTGCGCAGTGCGCACTGCGGACTACTGCCGCCAGTGCTGCCACTACCGGCAGTACCGGCACTGCGCCAGAGTACTCTCTAGTCTCTAAAGGAGAGGACGTTAGACTAAATGTTTACAGTTTCATACGTACGCGATTCATTCATACATACGGGGCATCAGAAGATCAACGCATATGCGATCAATCTTCGATTTGCTTCGATTCGTCCTTCGATACCTATACATACAAGTATGTCTCATGGTGATAAAAAAATAGCGAATAAATAATACGTCGGGGTACGTATACGTATATTTATCGGTCGATTTAATACTTATGTGTATGTATATATGTGTGTGTGTGTGATTTAATATGCGCGCGTTATGTATTTCTCAATTTTACGTTTAAGCTTTTGCACACGTATTCAGAATATTAAGGCCCAGATCAGAAATTGTAGATTATTATATTATTGGAGTTTTAACCAACCGCGCTGGAACAGAGTAGACATAAATTAAAAATTAATACATATTCGATTGATCAATAAATATATATAATTATATACATTTTAGTTTGAATACGAGACACATATACACTGCACATACATACACATATGTATGTTTTATATATATGTACATTATGTATATTTGGATATCAGATATCGATCAATTATTATAATTGGATACATACGGTAATTACGGATATACGAATATGTCCAACCAAGTATATGCGCGCTTTCACATATATACTTTATACATATTTTATATATATATATATATATATATATATAATATGTATATATATAAAGTATATATGTATGTGAAAGCGCGCATATACTTGGAGTATGTACATATGTCGAAAAACAATGCGTTTTTATCATTAAATTAAACAGCTAGCCTATAGCTAGCCTATAGCTAATATGTATACGCATATAGCCTCAGTGCACGCACCAGTAGTAACTATATGTATATATGTATATAGTGTAGCAAGCGGGAACATGGCATGATCGAAAAGCACCAATTTAAATAGTATAACCTGCAGTATTATAATAGCATCAATGCAGGTAATATCAAATAGATAGAGTAGTAATTCATATCGAGCAGATACGTGGCCGAGAAGACTTGATGGAATTTTCTAAATGCTAAATTTAAAAATATATAATAAATATAAGATATAAGACGATATAATAATAAACGTCGATTGAATAACGTATTTTAAAATCAATCGATATTATACAAAAAATAACACAGGCGCAACTTTTTCGTGTAATAATCTCGATCACTTGATAAATTAATGTGCTCATAGAGATTTTAAAATTAATAAATTTTTATCTCCAATTTTAATTGCTTATTAGAATCATCTACGTGTGAATAAATGATCATAAGAAACGTGTGCAAAGTCTGGCTTATCTTGAACAATTTTATCTCTGATAATATCCAAATTTTTATATTATTCAAATTTTCATCTATTAAATTTGCATAAAGAATGATACAACCTGTAACTTGAGTCCTCATTTAACGGATATTCACATCGGTATACTGCACTGTCCGCGGAGAAACATAACACAGCTGATACGTAATCAATTTCAACAATAATTATTGCATTATATTATATGTACATACACATATGCAAAAGTACAAGTTATTGAATTACTAATCACTATTTATATTATGAATGTATATATACGTATACATTACTCGCATATAAGTAATATACACTTAATTGTCTTGCTGTCATGTAAGAACTATAAATTATAAGATATATATAGAGGCAAGACTTCTTCTTCTTCTTCTTCTTATTATTATTATTATTAATATTATAGTTACACTGACCGCATTGCGTAATTATTCTAGAGATGCGAGTACCGTAAAGTATGACATTGAAGTTTGCATGACCTTAAAAGCAGTATTCAATAAGTCAAATATAATATTAAAATTATCTTTATACGCGGTGTATTGTCTGCACGTATGTATGTACAATTATATACATATACTTATATGCATATATGCAATATATGTATATACGCTCGTGTAATATATTATTGCCTATTCTTTACCATGGTGAAATTCTCCATTGAAAAAATGTAAATCTTGCAAGCGCTCAAGAAAATAGGTTGAAGGGTTTTTTGCATCACAAACAAAAGCATCTTTTGCGACTTGGGAGGTGTTTCGTACCAAAGACTAGTGTAGCTGCAATTACACTTGAGTGATATACGCTAACCGTAAATTCCGTTAATTAAATATAGAGTATAATTATTAGAAAATTTTTCAAAATTTTTCTTACATCTTATCGCGCGTTTGAAGACTGTGATCTATCAACTTTTGTCCCTCAAAACTGAGGCAGAATATATGAATCAGTTGGCTAAGAACATATACTATATATCTCACCACTACAAAAACACTGGCGTTCTGCTGCGTGATCTCCAGTATGAAAAGTATAATACTTGATTAATTCTCCTAATCCGCATGCGCATTTTCTTGTAATTTTATGAGAAATGTACGATTATCTGATCCTAACTGTGTGTATAAAGAACACATATATATGTGTCGCGAATGAATTTTTTAAGATGAAAATAAATAAACACATACTTGTAACAAGGTAATGCTGATCATTACTGTATTTAATGCTATTTGTATAGTCAGCGTTAACGAAAACGTGTCTTCGACGAGTTGAGCGAATCTATGGTGAAAAAAAATTAAAACGAGGGATGTACATATAATTATAATAACACAAATCTCGAAACTCCCC
>NW_012028707.1:46186-58686 GCF_000956235.1 Wasmannia auropunctata | reverse complement strand
AACACGCGGCTAACACGTACTTACTTTACATTGGTTCAAGTGACACGTGTACAGCTTCACCAATGTTATAATCGTCAACATATGTGCTGCCATGGTTTGAAATATACATTGCAAGTCTCCATCACATATGACGAATTTAGCCATCTGGAAATACACCATGCTTATTTAATACCGCGCGCGCTTCAAAAACTTCATCTACTGCTCTTGTCAATTTTATTAAGAATTTAATACTTATATTATCAATTACCTGTGGAATAATTATAGAAAATGTGCTCAAAGTCACGAGGCTTAAACAGATTAATTTTGTTTTTGGATCCTGATACGGCCACTGGCCAACCAACGATGATACTTTCTTAACGACACCGTAATATTGACTCGAGGTGAAATCCATAGTTAATTCAAAGGCAGCTTTATCCAGTCGACTAACTTCGACTAATATTATTTTATCTAAGTTCTTCATCCCCTTTTTGGGCGATACAGGGGACACTTAATTTAATTGCGACATGTGGACATACATCACACATTATACACAGAATATTAATGCTGCATACGCTCCCCCTCTCTTCTCCTCCCCTCCCCTTCCCTCCCCTTCTCTATCTGCCCTACAATGTTTTCGTAATAATAGCTAACTATAATAATCGCAGTGTGTCTTTGACGCGGCGTCAATGAATGACACGTAGCTCTTACGTATATGACACGAGTGATATTTATTTCCTTGACACTAAATATAATGTAGAGGAAAGCGAAACCCTATTATACTGACGGTCGACGGAGAGAAAGACGACGGCAATCGTTTTGCAAGTTCCTTCCAAATGAAAAGACGTGTAATCAGTAGAAAGTTTCATTTTCTTTGTTCGGTTTTTTCTTCTCTGCAAGTTGAATCTTCGTATTTGAAAACTTTAAACTCGCGAAAAGTTGAATTAAATTCATGTATATATATATATATATATATATATCTATATATATATATATATATATATGTATATGTATATATATATCATATAAATTAATGCAAATTTAACATGTTACGTACATCTGACTAATGACAGTCATGCACTATTCTAACAGGAGAATTTCTCAATGATTGCTATACTTTCCATTTTTTTCCTTTTTTGTTTTCGATGATGCCATCGCGCGATTAATCGCCGGAATACTTGCTATTGAAAGGACGCGAGTACCATACAGTATGACATCGAAGTTTGTAAAATCTTTAAAATAGATAAGCGTCACGTATATTGTGAAAAAAGCTCTTGCAAAGCAATATTTGCTTGTAATGATTTTTGTTTTACCGTAGTGAAGCTCTCCAAAGAAAAAATGTAAATTTTACCGGCGCTTAAGAAACTCAATCGAAAACTCTTTATCATTACCAATATCATTAATTTTTGTGACTTTATGGATACCTTGTACCAACAGCTATTATATCTATAAATTTATGTTTCACACAAATGTAAGAAAGAATCGAAAATGTGATGATAGACGTTTTTAGAAAGAAAAAAATCTTACATTTTGTCGCGTATCTCAAGACTATGATCTATTAGCTTTTGCCCTTCGAAACTCAGGAAGAACAAATGTATCAATTCACCAATGACGTATAACGCGTATCTCGTTGTTTCTAAAATATTGCTGTTATCATTCTGCTGCATCATCTTCAGCACATAAAACAACAATTTGTTGCAAAGTACACATACATACCTATATATATATACATATATTTTATAATAAATGAATACATACTTGTAGCAAGGTAATGCTCATCGTTATCGTTACTATTAATATCTGCAAAGCGAAAGGTACGCTAAACGTATCTTCAAGAAGTTGCGCGTACCTGTGATGGCAAACGAGAGATAAGAGCTAGATTCGAATTTTGTCGTGTTTCCGGATATTTGTTTATTCTTATAAAAATTAATGGAGATTCATTTTTGACATTATGTTACATACTTTGTTCGATTTTGTGTTTACCTTAAAGCTTTTTGATGTGCATGCACAATAAACGCAATTCTTTTGCGATATCTATCATCCGTATTAGTATTTATAGTTTTCACTTTGCTCACATTGCAATTATATAAGAATAAACGTTCGAAACGAAATCTACAAACAATTCATACGATACCCATTTTGCGTGGAATCTGAATAAAATTATAAAAATATATGTGCCTCATTTACATGCAAAAATATCCATGCTTACCCAACTATAGCAAACATACTGCAAACATGTTCAACGTAAGTTACAAATATACAATCGTGGGCAAGTACTCCAGTTATAGCAATTTCCCAGGCTATAACAGCATGTAAGAAGATGTAGACGAAGTATTTTCTTTCATCGACGAAGTAATATCCTGGATATGTCAATAGAATAGAGCGGGATATGTTGAGAGGTAATACAACATCCAACAGTTGCGGTATGAGAGACATTGACATAAACAGACAGACAGCTACAAAGCAATACACTACGCAAGAATTAAGAAATTAAGTAATCATCTAATAATTTTTAATTTATTTAAATGTGTATTTTTATACACATTGAAGAGAAAAAAATTAAGGAGCAGAGTATGCGAGAGATAGAGATTGCACAGTTTGTTCTTACACGAGTATCCCAAAGAGTATCGTCTACCATTCTTTGCATATTTCTTCATAATTTCGTACTCTTCTGAAGTTTCCAATGCATTCCAATCGATGAACAAACGATCGGTGAGATCTTTTATCTAACAATAAGAATCAATTAGCAATGGGCTTTGAAAAATCAAATGAATGCATTACGATCGATGGAATTCTAAATTCTTTGCTTTGTCGTAAATTTGAAAATAATTCAAACGCAATAATGAAACGATTAATATAAAAAAAAATAATAATAATAATAGACACAACGTGACCGCAAGGATTCTCGAGTTCTAAAGTCAGCTCTTGAACAAACTGATTTTGGTAATTTGTATATACTTTGCTCTAATTGATGCAGGTTGTAACACTATTAAAGAATTTTACAGGTAAATTTTAAACAGTATCTTAAGGCTCGTAACTTTTCTTCGTAAGATTTGTAAGAACTTATGACTGAATTGTAATTCTATATGTGTATCGTGTAAGATTATTTGTAAATATCTATGATTTCTCGTAAACCTAACTCTTACGATTAGCAAGAAGCAATCTGTAAAAATATTGCATAAAATTATAAGCATTGGTCATAATAAGTTTTTACAAGTTTACGAGTCTCTTACGAGTCTGCTTAGGATTAACTTATTACTTTAGTATACGTATGTATAATATATGTATATGAAACATTGTTGGGACTTGTTGGTAAGAGAATTATCTCTTACTAATCGTTATTAGTTTACGAAATTAATAGCCGAGAGGCCTCTCGTAAATGTGATTTGAAATATTCATGATGACAATATAATCTTTGTTGGTAATCATTTAAACATCTTTAATTATTAATTCTTTTCCGTACCCGGTATAGGTATGTACAAAGGTATATATGTAAAGATATATACACGCGAACATACATTGAAAAGTTTTATCAAAAGCTGCAAGTAAAATATCCAATTCAATTTGTTCGAAGAAATGCATTGACTTTTAGAATCAATAAATAACTTTGTGTATATACACAGTACTTTGTAGCGATTAAGGTAGCATGTGTACAGTTTCAACAAACTCATTAGTGTTAACATAAACGATGTCATAGTTTCGAAAATACATTGCAATTCTCTGTCACATGTTACAAATCTAGCCATCTGAAAGTATATCGTTTGATTGGATTAAAAATTTCACTATTAATACTTACTACACATGTCTTGAAAAAAAATCTTTATAAAAAGTATTACTTGTGGAATATTTATAGAAAATGTGCTCAGAGTCACTAAGCCGACACAGAGTAATCTCATCTTTGGTCTCTGATGAGGCCACTGACCGGCCAACGATGACACTCTTTTAACAACATCGTAATAATGCAGATTCCAAATAGCGATATCCATATAGCTCACAGGCGATTCTTCGTCTCTTGATCTCGCGTAGATGTCTAATTTAAAATTTGTCGCCAAAGCCCTCATTTCACTTGATTCCCCCCTTTGTTACGAGAAAGGGTCTGAGATCTCTCAAACACATATCATACATAATACAACATGATATAAACGCTATTATAGGCTTATAACGAATTTGCATAGCAATTGTGGTATGCACCACACAGTAAAGAGTGACATGTAATTCTTATATAGAGAGGGTAGGACTGACATTTATATATAGATACCTCATTGATAAGCATACGTTACGAATTTGTTTTGCGGGAATTCCCTCCCGCCGCGTACGGAACATGTATCGATCATAGAATTTCCAAGAAAATTCTTCAGTCTCTAAACATATATATACGGATATGATGAGGTCTCTACTCTTTTCTTTTTTTCTTTCTAAACACTGACAAAACAACGTACAGACCTTATTATATACAATTGCATTCTAAGCAATGACAGCACAGAATTTGTTAAAAAATTTAAGATCCATCTTTGACGAATTAAACAACACGACAAACTACTTTAACAAACGTTGTGGATGCTCATTTTAGATTGAATGCTCGATAAGGGAAGAACAACATGCCTTATATTTTACTTGTGCAGATAACAACGAATGACGTATGTAACTTGTACTTAATTATATAATATAGTATTGCGAAACTGTATCGGTAAGTTCATCTATATTGGATTATAAGTAAAGATTACAAATAATTTCCTAAATTATTAAATCTTATAATTAATCTATACCTATATAGATATAAGTAATCTATATACATATATATAGTCATTCTTATACTTTATTTTATTTAAAACATCTTGGACTACAAATATTTTCTCGTAATGCAACTTTTGTTTATTTTGTTCAAGTAATTCACACAAAGACAAGCGAGAATGATAAAAAATTCACTGCGATAATTGCAATACAGTAAATATTACTCACGTGCAAATAGCCAACAAACTTGCTTTGACGTCATATAAAAAGTACAATTTATATTTTTGCGGACGGACTGGCTGCAAGACCATTGTTTAATTATATTCCAAAGACGAAGGTACGGTAAATGACATCTTAAAAAAACACTTGATATTGAATAATACTGAACAATATTATTTTATATACGAAATATTATCTCTGTATTATACACGGACGGTGACGTTTTCTATTTTTTTTTTCTCTTTCTTTTTTCACTCTGGCAACTGACGAGGAGAGAAAACATACAGAGACTTTACTGTATATAATTTTATTCTAAACAATTGACAGCAGAGCTGATTAATTACTTTAGCGGACACTTTCGATAAGGAATCAAGAAATCCGTATCTTATATTTTCCTTGTGATAACAATAAAGGACTTGTACCTTAAGTAATACTTACTGCAAAATTGTATCGGTATTCATTTGTATTGCGTTATATAAAGGTTACAGATTTCTTAAATTATCAGACTATATTATAACTATATTTTAATAATTTGTATGCGTCTTTTCGTTTATTTACACAAAACGGATTTCGAAGTTGCGAATATTTTATCTTTTGTTTAATTTTATTAGTACTAACGTGCGCCGAGACAAGCGAGTGATAAAAATTCACTACATTGTTTACATTACATTATATTATTGTAAAGGTTACTCACGCACAAATAAGTAACAAACTTGCCTTTTGATGTTACATGAGAATATGATTTTGCTGATAAACTAGATGCATAAATGACATTAATTTGGATATAATTGACTGTTGCTTAATTATTCCAAGGATGAGAGTACAGTAAAGTATGACATTGAAGTTTGCACAATCTTAAAACATATACCAATGTTACTAAATAAGTTGCTGTTTTACAATAATTACAATTTGTATATTGTAATATTTACCATGGTGAAATTCTCCATTGAGAAAATATAGATTTTGCTAGCACTTAAAAAAATAGGTTGAAGACTCTTTTGCATGACGAACAGAAGCATCCTTTGCAACTTGGGGGGTGTTTCATACCAAAGACTATTATAGCTGCAGCATGTTTTAATATATATATATATAGGTATATATATATATATATATATATATATATACATATTATATATAGACTAACTAAATTCCAATAAAGTATAATGGTTACAAAATCATTCGTCTTACATTTTATCGCGGGTTTGAAGACTATGATCTATTAGCTTTTGTCCCTCAAAACTGAGGCAAAATAGATGGATTAATTGACCAATGACATACATCGCATATCGTATCATTTCTAAAATATCGGCTTGCTGCTGCGTGACCTTCAGTACACAAAAAAATATATATTTTAATTTTTTGCGCGAGGCACATGCACTTTCTTATAATTTCAAAAAAATATTTAATTATCTGTTTTTAAATGTGCGAAGGATATATATTGTTGAATGGAATCTTGAAATAAATAAACACGCGCGTACTTGCAATAACGTAATGCTGATCATTACTGTATTTAATGCTAATTGTATAGTCAGCGTTAACGAAAACGTATCTCCGATCAATTGAGCGAATCTGTTGCAAAAGTGTGAGAGATACAATAATTAATAATACGGATCGAAATTTCTCTTTCTCTCTCTCTCTCTCTCTCTCTCTCTCTCTCTCTCTACATTGACAGATTACTCACTTTAAAGCTTTTCGGTGCGTATACACGGAGAATGCAATTCGTTTGTGGTACGTATCACTTGTACAAGAATGTACAAGTTTCGTGGCATCATTGTATATTAATCGTTCAAACCGAAATCTGTAAATATAATCGTAATGATATGCGCATGGCATCAATTTTGCTAACAAGACCAAATTATTTTTACCCGACTAGGGCGAAAATACTGCAGACGTGCTCGATATAAGTTAGGAGCATACAATCGTGAGAAACTATTACAGTCACAGCAATTTCCCAAGCCATAACAGCATGTGAAAAAATATAGAAGAAATATTTTCTTTCATCAACAAAGTAATATCCTGGATATGTCGACAGTATAGGGCGGGATTCGTTGAGAGGTAAAACGACATCCAACACTTGTGGTATGAGGGATAGGGATATAAACACGTACACGCCAAAATAGTAATACACTGCAACACAGATGAAGTGTTCGCCCAACGAACGTTAGCTAAATTGTAATTTCATAATAAACAAAACAGGCAGAAGTGAATATGAAGATGGAAATTGCATGATTCATTCTTACACGAATATCCCAAGGAATATCGTCTGCTGTTCTTGGCATATCTCTTCATAATTTCGTATTCTTCTGGTGTCTCTAATTCGTTCCAGTCAACGAATAATTGATCAATAAGAACTTTCATCTATGAGTGCCAAATGATTAATAAGCTTTTCTTCACAGTCTATATATAATTTAATATCTATAATATGCTCTAACTATAGAACACACACACACACACACACACACACACACACACACACACACACACACACGCGCGCGCGCGCGCGCGCGCGCGCGTAACATTATATACGCATAAAAATTTTTTTTAATATTGTATATTTAAAAACTCGAGTATTAATACGAATATACGAATAACAAGAATAGAATTGAATAATTTTATACGTACTTTACATCGGTTAAAGTAACACGTGTACAGCTTTACCAGTGTTATGGTTGTCAACATATAGGACGACATAGTTTGAAAGATACATTGCAAGTTTCTGTCGCATGTAACAAATTTAGCTATCTAGAAATTTGAAAATATATACTTATTATAGGCTATCTCGCTATTCCAGCTCTCACTTTTATTGAGAATTAACGATTACCTGTGGAATAATCATAGAAATCGTACTCAAAGTCATGAAGATTACACAAAACAGTCTCGTTATCGGTTTCTGATAGGGCCATTGGCCAGACAATGATGATAATTTCTTAACAAGACTATAATAGTGATTCCAGTTGGCATTCATAGTTTTACTCACAAACAGAGATCTTTCTCTGACTTCGTCTAGATAATAACTCATTGCAGACTTTTTTATTTCATCTGAGTGCGACTCCCTTGGTATAGGAGGAATAGTTTAATGACCTATCCCTCTATAGACTGCAGGTCCATGCATAATGTAAATACTATACATATGCCTATAAATGTCTACAATTGGATTTTCCCATAACTCGCGCGACACGTTTCCGCGAATAATGACGCGTGTGTACCGTAACTTGCATACGGATATATAATAATAGTATTTATTCCTTTGACACTATAAATACAAGGTAGAGAGAGAGAGAGAGGAGAGGGGGGGGAGGGGGAAGACCTCATTGATATAGGCATTGGCGTTGTCTTTTGACATGTTAGCAAGTTTCCTCCGAATAGTACTTATCGATTAGTAGTATTTTTTTTCTCTCGCAACTGTTCTAGAGAAGCAATCTTTTCATTCGCGGAAAATAAAATCTATATTTCAGAATGATACTGATCTTACCTTTGGTAGAATTTGATATAAACTAGGTAGGATTATAAATTAAATTACATTAAGATATGGTTAACAAAAGTATATATTATATATTGTAATAAAAGTATTAGAGACACATATATCGTTTTCGATGGCTTCATTGTTGTCATTGCTCAATTGTTGAATACAGGAAGTAACGCAAGCTATTGAAAGGACGCGAGTACCGTAAAATACGACATCGAGGTTTGTAGAATCTTTAAGGCAAGAACATGTGTCATTGAAAAGACTCCGAAACTTAATATTTGCTAAAGACAATTCTTGTTTTACCATAGTGAAGCTCTGTAAAGAGAAAATGTAAACTTTGCCGGCGCTTAAGAAACTCGGATGAAGACTCTTCATCATCACCAACATGATCATCTTTTGTAATTTCATGGATGCTTTGTACCAACAGCTGCTGTACCTGCACGATATTTTTAAGATACACGAAATATAATACATAGGCGATAATATTAATATGCATATGTACACATACGTGTAAATGATATATTTTTTTAGATGAATCGAAAATAATACTGCCTTACATCTTATCGCATATCTGAAGGCTGTGATCTATCAATCTTTGTCCTTCGAAACTAAGAAAGAACAAATGAATCAGTTGGCCAATGATATAGAACACGTATCTCGTTGCTTCTAAGATATCGCTATTCTCCTGGGTAATCTATACCACAAGAAATACAATATTTGAGTCCTTTGCAGAAATTAGTTTTTGAGAATTGTAAGAATTATTAGACTTGTATCTACTTGTAGCAAGGTAATACTCATCCCTATCGTTACTATTAATATCTGCATGGCAAAGGGTATGGTAAAAGTATCTTCGAGAAGTTGCGCATATCTGTGACAAATGAGAGAGAGAGAGAGAGAGAAATGTAGAGTTGACTGGATTTATTCATTTAAGTATTTAGGTCACTCACTCTAAAGCTTCGCGGTGTTTACGTACGAGCAATGCAACTTTCTTGGATAGATATATATCATTAGGATTTATCAATGATATAATTTTCACTTTATTTGTATCGTGAAACAAGTGTTGGTAATGAAATCTGTAAATAGTTTGTGCAATCAATTTCGTTCAATAATTTCAAGTATATTATATTACGAGATGATCGATGTGTATACGTCTCTTGCTCATTTATAAGTTATAAATTATTTTCCTACCCGGTTATAGCAAACTTGCTGCAAACATGCTCGACATACGTTACAAACAAGCAATCATGAGCAATTATACCAGCTATAACAATTTCCCAGGCTACGACAGCATGCCAGAATATTTGAAAAAAATATTCCCGGATGTCCACAAAGTAGTATCCTCGATACGGCGGTAACACAGGGCGGGACTCGTTGAGAGGCAATATGATATCGAGGGTATGCGGTATAAGGGACATTGACATAAATACAATTATCGCTGCGAAGCAATATACTGCAATGTACGATATTGGCGAAATATTGCAATGAACTTGTGAAAACACACAAAAATGAAAATCACATCTAACTTTCGAATAAATCGGACCGCACATTTAAAAGTTTTGATCTCATCTCACCAGAATATATCAAACAGAATCGTCTACTATTCGCGGCGTAGGACTTCATAATTTCATACTCTTCAGAAGTATGTAATTCCTTCCAATCGCAGAACAAGTGTTGAGTGAGCTCTTTAATCTGATAAAGAACATTGATCATGGCAATATAGTTTTAATTATTACAGTTTTTCTTACGTTTATGTGATTTACGTTAAAAAGAAAATATTTCCTCGTTTCCTTAATTTCTTTTTAAAAATTGTTAATTGATTTCTAATTTGCAGTCTTTTCACAATTCGATCCGTATACTTGACGGCGAGTATTTAATCCGCGACATATATTACTGTAAACGTACTGTATGAATGTTGAATTGAAAGGTGTACACTTTTAGTATTGCCACAAATGACAGTAAATATGCTGTCATTGCCTGGAAAGTGCAATGCAAGTTTCTCTTGCACATAAATTGATATGCTATCTGAAAAAATATCGATTACATATATTTTCCTAACAAACGAACTCTTTTGTCGGTGATTATGTCGCCGATAAAAGTTCAATTATCGCTGATCAATTCTGCCAGTGGTCGTTATACCTGTGGTCCGAGTATAGTTAACAAGATTATAGTTAACAAAGCGATACGAAATACTCTTGTTTTTGGCTTTAGATATGGCCACATACCAGTGAGAGATGATATTTTATAGACGATGTCGTAATAATGGTTGGAAATATTATATATAGTTTCCATTGCTTTCATTTCGGAGAAACTCTGCGCTCCGTGTAACAACTGGTCGCTCGTAGTGCAGGTTGCATATGGCTCTTTCTCTTTCTTTTTTTCTCTCTCCTTTGTCACGATCAACGAATTGAGAGAATAATAATTGCTACTATATCGGACGTAACTATCTCTTATGTGATAAGTTTATTATATATTATACATTGCACATTATACTTGCCAATCCTCGCTAAATAATTTTGCGTGTGTCGTATATATTTCAATGATTGACACTTATATGTATCTTGTGACCGAGGTAACATTTATTCCCTTGACGCTAATTGTACAACGTAGAAAGAGGGATATAGTTTCTCTGATACAAGACTCCCGATCAATGACAGTGATGGTTTTTCAAGTAAATTCCTTCTTTCCTTCCAAGTATAGAATATATCGATTAAAAAAAAATAAAAAAAAAGATGAAATTACTGTTGGTAGAGGGTATGCACTCTTGTGTGTCGTGAGTTTCTTTCGAGGAAAGAATTAAGCAACGCGCGCGCATCATCTGTATTCAGTCAATAATATTGTTCAAACAGATAAAGGCCTTATTTAATATAGTTACAACTGTTTATAGTAAAACATATCTGCAGTAGTCAGGTAAACCTTAATTATTTTTAAAATGTCTCGTTAAATAACGTAAAACATGTAATAAACATATCATTTTTTGTAATTATACATTTTCTATCACATATATATATTTTTGTGTGCGCAGATATATATATATATATATATATATATATATATATACATATATATATTCATTATATTCATTAAATATTTATTACAATATTTTATGAAATACATATACCACTACGATTGCTGGCTGTTAATCGCATGCTTTTTAAGGATAATTTTTCTGATACTTGAAAAAATACGATCGCGAAATGCGATTTTTTCTCGAGTATACATTACTAATTCTTTTCTATATGGCATCTGCCCTTAAACGAGAGTCAATTATAATATACAGCCAAATTCTTAAGTTGTGCAATGAGGTACTAATAGGGAAATTCAGGAATACTGAATCGTTGCGATGTCCTCGCGGGTCGAGTGTGCATGAGAAAAGACGCTTCCACAACTGAGCTGCGATCTTAAAATTGTGACTGACAATCAGACTTGTATATTATATATTACTATAGTACTTAACAGGCGCGCGTTTCGCGCGCGCTGCGTATTGAATCCCACATCTTCCAATAATATTTATACCAATTTACATTTTAATTAAACAAATGTTAACGATGCTGCAGGTTTAAGGGTGCAAACTACAAACTTGTAGTAATAGCTAAGCACGAGTACTTAATTAGCCTTGCATTTCAGCTAACGCGCGATATTAGAGCTATTTTGAAAGTTATTTTGGAGATAAAAGGCTATTATGTTTTCTGAAAGCAAATTTAAAGTAATTATAACATTATAGAATTCAAAATAGCGGATCCAATATGGCGATTTGATGAATTAACAAATCTTTTGGACCTTAAAGGTCTATCTACAATGAAAGTAGTAAGTCGTAAGCCGTAAAAAATTGACCAGTCACAGTCGATTATTCTTCTCATATTCGACTGTGGTCAATTTCTTACAGCTTACGACTTACTACTCTCATTGTAGATGGATTTTTAAGTCATAAGAAATTGACCAATCGTAATTGAATTTGAAGAGAATTGGTCCATTTCTTTCGGTTTAAGGCATAGACTTATAAGATAGACTGCGCGGCCCTTTGTTCTCGGTGAAGCAGAAATCGAAAGCGAGAGGGCTACACGCCACACTTCTCTTGTCCTTACTCAATCGTTGGTGGGGAGAAGAAAAG